>NW_025223501.1:4100672-4210089 GCF_014066325.1 Apis laboriosa
AAAAAAAAAAAAAAAAAAAAAAAGAACGAAGAGAGAAAATCAACAAAGCAATAGTGTGTAGTGGTCACTAACTATTATTATTTCCTTGTCGAAACGTTGGTAAATTCCGTCGGTAAATAACTGAAATCTCATAAAAATGCATGGCGGCGGGGCGACGCGAGAAATATCTGCAAATGTGAATGGAATCGTGACGTGAGGAGGGGAGGAGGGGGGAGGGGGGGGGGGATAGCTAATGCAGGCAGTGTCACGCGTTTTAACTCTCTCATCGAATATTCAATATCGATGCCGTTGTGACGGCTCGAATGAAGAATTTATATTTTTTTCCCCGGCGTTACGATAAATCCGACGCGTATGAAAAATAAAGAGGATGATGGATGAAAATGGGGGGGGGAGGGGGGAAGGGGAGGGGGAGGAGAAAGGGACAGGCAAGCATTCAGGTAGAAGTATTTACATTGATCTATGATACTCTTTTAAATCAACCGTAACGTTTTTCACTTCATTTTTTTTTATAGCGTTAATTATAGTCACTTTCATAGCTTTCATTTTTTTTTTTTTTTTTTTTATGGTCGATATTTTCGAGATTAGAGAATATAATCACGTTACAATCGATTATATTATATTATATTACCCGTTACGTTCCCTCTTTAACGTTTTTTTTTTTCTTCTTCTTCTTCGAGTAATGATCTTCGAGCAATAATTGTATCTACATAATTGACATAATTCAATCCCAATAAAAATTTAAAACCTAATTATAACCCCAAAGTGTGTTTACAATTTGCAATATCCGTCTAATTGAATAATATTTTAAAACGATTTAATCCCTTACCTAATCCTTATGATCAAACTGGTGGTGGATTATGGTAATTGAAAGTGTTATGTTGTGCGTTAATTAAATACAACACGAATATAGAATACAATTTTAATTTCTCAGTCGATATTATCGCGAAAGAGGCGTGAACGCGAAAAAAAATCTTCTCGTTCATCGTAAAAACCCAATAAAACGAAATTTCTTCTCTTCTCGAAATTTATTCCTTTCGTTGGAAACCTCCCTTCTGTTGGTAAAAATCGCTCGTCAAACATATTACATTGAATACCGCACTGCGGTTATCGATATGCACCACGTGCACGCGTCACGCCAAGAAGAAGAAAGTTCTTCCTAGAAACCGACGAGTCTACGTTTAAAGAGCTTGCTTCTTCTTTAAATGCGCCCTAAGCTCTGAGCTCGGGTAATTAGTTTTTCTCGTAAACAACAAAAGGATCGGCCGTATTTTTATCCATCCAAACCGCGAAACAGCCGAGAAAAGTGGAAACGGAAAAGTGGAGCAGTGGGCAGGCGACACGAGGCGTCCACCAGCTTCGTGGCTGCAATTAAAATTTTAATCTCTGTCTCAGGGATAATAACTGGAGCGCTCGATTAAACATATCCACCACTCCCCCTTCCTTTCTCTACCCTAACGAGACGCAATCTGCTCGTTGCGTGCTTTGTATCGTCGTGCGTGATAAGTGGAAGGAAGAAAATATTGTTTCGTAGGAGGGATGCTCGTCGAGTTTGATTATCGATCACGAACGAAAGGGTAAAGAATTTAGAAGATTAGACGATGGAATATCGAGATTGTGGAAAATCGAGTGATAGAATTAAAAGATTTCTGCTCCAAGTTGAAACGAAAGAAAATGATAGAAAATTAAGAGTAATTTAGAATTAAAAGATTTCTGCTCCAAGTTGAAACAAAGAAAGAAAATGATAGAAAAGTAAGAGTAATTTGAATTATTATATAGGAGGAGTAAAAAATTTTGGAAAATTGGAAGATTGGGAATAAAATATTTATAAAAAAAATAAAAAGATTTCTAATTCTCTTAGGAGAAGAAATTTTCGTATTTTTAAATTAAAAAATTACCTTTTTTTCAAATCATAAATCATTAACAAATTTACTTTCCTTTTTCCAGTATTACTTCTTATCCTTACGATACAAATATATATATAGAATACAAGGATAATCGAGTAGATCCTAAAAGGCTTATCGTAGCTGGAAGCAAGGGCACGAAGCGTGCTCGAAAATTCGTTGCTTACGTTGCATGTGCGCCACGGGTTGATAATCATCGGCCTCGAATCGCCGTCATTATCATACATATAGCCGATTGAGTGGACGATCGAATTAATAATAGCAAAGGCCAATATTTGCCTCGGCACGCAGCCTTGGCAATCACCTGTACCAGAGTACCAATTTCGAACGATCATGTGGGCTTGTTCCTTCCTTTCGAGGGTTGGTTGCTTCGCCCCTTCTGTTGTTGTAGAGATTATGACAAGAGAAATGCAGGAAGATGGCCAATTGTGTCCATCCCGTTATTGTTGTTCCAACAATAATATGGTCGATATGCGTAGCATATCGTCGATGGCTGACCACAGTCCTATTTCTCGATTCTAATTTGATTCTTTTTTTTATTTCTGTTCCAGATATTCACACGTTTTGGCAAGGTCCTGAAAATCGTCACTTTCACGAAGAACAGTAAGTATCGTTTTTTATGGAATTTTAAAATTACGAAAAATTGTGTTTATTTAAAAAAATGTGAAACTCGAGATTCTCTTCTGGTGATATGTTGTGATTCATCATCGAAGCATCTCTCACATATATTTTTATAAAAATTACTTGATCTTGTAATTGATACTTATACGGAGAGAAAAATAAATAAATTCGTTTGATTAGGATATAACCTTTGATAAGCTGGTTTTTTTTGTCAAAAATCGCGCAGAACTATTTCCACGACGAGTTGCCATTGAAAAATTTCCACGTACACCTCGAAAGAAACAGAGTAGAACCGAGAAAGACTGACGGATTTCGAACATTTCAAAGTGGCTCTTGTTTTCCTCCTCCAGTGCAATAGCTACTGGGCCACCTTGTATAGACGCCACTCTTGCTGGCAGACATGCACGGCACTTTAGTACTTCAGTGTACACTTGAAGTGTATTCTGCCTCGACGACGTCGACACCGTTAGTACCTTCGGTGGCACTCGAGTATACCGGGTGTGTCAGAAATATGTACTTATTCCCTTAATTCCTTCGTACATTTACAATCCTCGACAAAGGATTGAAATTGATTGTTCTCGTTGATCCTCGAAAAGCCTCGATGCTTCTTGATATGAGATCTAGAATGCAGCCAGATACTCGATCTTTGTTCTTCGATCAGACAGTTTGACGTGTTAAATTTTTCGTTTCTTAATGTGGGTAAATATTTTTTAGTCTCCAATCTTTTTTCTTGTTTCTTTTTTCTTTCTTTGCATTTGACGAGGAATAAATTTCGAAATCGATACGCAAATTCTTTTTTTTTTTAGACACCAGTTAGATAAAAGTCTGCTTCATTCCGGATAAAAATACCAGTTAGAAATTCAGACCGATTCAGACTGGATAAAATTCTCGAATATTTTATTTTGTGTCGTGGCAACTTTTTCTTTTTACTTTCGAGATGTTCGAGCGAGTCGTTGCAATAACAAAATGGACGTCGTTATATACTTTTGAAACGTCTACATGACATCGATCAATTATTTATTTTCGTCTTTTCCATCTCTACTAGAATCCGATAAAATTTCCTTTCTTCTTCAATTACTTTTATAGAAAGAATTTAAAATTCTTTCCTTAAATCTTTCACAATATATCTTAGAGATCTATTGCAAAATATTTCCTCTTAAACTTTTATTATTGTGCTCTCTCGTTCGTTAATTCCAGTCCAACAAATGCCGAGTAAAATCTCGATATCGAAATAACAATTTAAATCAGTCTTGCTCCTCAATCTCACTCTAATCTATATACAATCCCGAAGAAACAAAAGGAGGAAACAAATTACCCGATTACCAATTATGTTCGATGAGAAGCAAGAAAATATCCCTGGCTGTTAAAAAACAATATCGATACCTTGGTTCTTGGCGACAATTGGATATCCAAAAGACGTTCAATCAATGGACGCTCGATCGAACAAAAGAGGCTGTTGTCCTTGATTGAAAGGGACGAGAAATTTTCAAAGAGGACGGCTTTGAGACAAATAGCGGTTGATTGGCGAAATCACGGAGGCCTAAATTAAAGCGAAGAAGCATTCAGTGTCCAATTAAAGTTTCATTCGGTCAAGTGGCTATTCGTTCGTTCAATTTCCAATTCCTCTTTTTTTTTGACTTTTTTTTTTTTTTTAGTTTTTGTTTCTTTGATTAGATTCTTTATTTCTTCTTTGTCTTCTTTTTTTATGGTTTCTTTCTTTACGTTCGTTACTTTCGTACAGTTTGATAGTATTTATTTATTATTTATATAAGTTTCGAAGAAGAATATATAAATATATTATCGATTATGTTTGAATAAATATTTTGTATGTCAATGTACGTGTTAAAGGATAATTTATAATTTTCAAAATCGTAGAATTGAAAACATTTTTCTTTTCTTTTTTGAATATTTGCATCTCTATTTTTTCATAATTAAAAATTCAAATTTAGAAATTAAATACGTGAAAACAAGAACTTTAGAGTTGTACAAATATTAAAAGTTCTGAAACTGTAGAAAGTGAAAGAGGAAATTTCGAAATTGGAAGTTTAAAAATTGAAAATTCATCGCTCGCGAAATATCGTAATGAAAATATTTCCTTAATCAAAACTTCGCCCACCGAATGAACATTTGTCAATTGAAAATTTACGAGGGGGAACTTATCCAATTGTAACTTCGTAAATTGGGTATTTGAAAATTTCATTTTCCCGCGAAAATCGGTACAAATGAAAAATTCAAATTAAAAATTCCAAATTTCTGATCACATTTTTACATTCGAACCTTTTAAAAACCTTTAAAAAACAAAGAAAGAAGAGGATGAGAAAGATAAAGAT
Source organism: Apis laboriosa (assembly GCF_014066325.1). NCBI lineage: Eukaryota > Metazoa > Arthropoda > Insecta > Hymenoptera > Apidae > Apis > Apis laboriosa. Next base: position 4,105,525 of record NW_025223501.1, read on the forward strand.
GGTATTTTATAAGTAAGATAACTTGGCATTTCTCTCAACAGTTTAGAATTTCTTTGCAACGAATTAGAAGCATATGCACAGTTATGATCAAAGACGATTCCTATTTTTCCATTTTATTTGAAATGAATGATTCTTAAATGAATGAACGATTCGAAAATTGAATAATCATGTCCAAGATCTTCCGATTTTTTTTAATTCCTTATTTCTGTAAACTAAACATTATATAACTATATATCTGTTAAAGGAAATTAAAACTTTAAATACGTTAGATCGTATCGAGAATTTATTATTGAGAATTTTTATCGAAAATTATAGGATAGGATTAGAATAGCGTGTGTCATTCGAATGAACTATCTAGCGGAATCCACAGAGCACATCTATTTGAATCGACTATAGAATGCGTATATGCACGCGTTTAAATGTAAAATGTACATTTTCGTTGTCGAATTTATAAAAGAGTAATATAAAACAATACAATTTATCAAAATTATGTAAATGTAACATAGAAAGATTGTATTGATTGTACGAACCTAATATAAAACATCTTAGAAGTTATGTGAATCTAATATAGGATGATGCATCGTTGAAATTATATACATCTAGTATGGAACGTGTATTGTGTGTCGATATTCTTATGTAATCACAAAACTGAATTTTATTTAGAATCAATCAATATCATTTTCGTTTATTTATCAGTATTACAAAATAACAGGGAAAAAAGAATATATATATATATATAAAAGAAAATGACAGAAAACTAACTGTCGGTGTTGATCGGATCTTTCGCTAAAAAAAAAAAAAAAAAAAAAAAGAAAGAAAAAAAGAAAAAAAAATGAAAAAAGCAGAAAAATGCATGAAAAAACGTTTTATTAGCTATATAATGCAACAACGAGATCGAATTTTTTGCCGGTAGCAACGTTATTCAATTTCCATCGTTATTTGATCGTGGACCGGGGGGTGGGATCGGGGGGATAATAAAAATTCTGTTCCATAGAGGGAAAAATGTGACCGTTGTCACAACATATTACCGTGAATCCAGAGCGATCCCCCTTTATTTCCATTTAATTTCGGCTTTTATTTAATTTTCACCGATGCAAACCACCGTGAGAATGGCATTTGCTCTCGAATATCGAACGATAATCCCTGGTTTCGTATATTCTTTTCATTATTTTCATTTGTATAGGATATTGTCGGGATTCGTTTTCATAGGTAGATGGGTTTTGTTTTTCCATAAACAGATTCTTCTTAAGAACTTTTTTCTTTTTTAACGAAACTTTTTTAATTTAATCTCACTCCATCAAAGAGGTTAAGAGAAATTAAATTTTTTTTGTTTTAAGTAACTAGTGTTTGGAATTGATTCGAACGATTTGGAAGATGAGCTTGGAATTAAAATTCTTTTACAAGATCTTTTGCGCGAAATGAAATTTTCTTATTTTTGTAAAATAATAAAATTATAGTAACAATTTTTTTTTCTTACTCTTTTTATTGTTACTCGCCCAAAAATTCGCCCAGCAATCCAATCTAACATTCTTTTCCCCTTTGTTTCAGATACTTTCCAGGCACTAATACAATACGCCGACATGCTGTCAGCGCAAACCGCCAAACTCGTGAGTATCCATTTTAACTTTTTCACCATAAACGTATACAAAAATTCTACCTATCTACCTCGAATTCCCCTTTTTTTCCCCCTTCCCCTTTTTCTTCTTCGCTTCTTTCTGGAGAAACTCGGTGTTTCTCGTGCGGCCATTGTTTATCCCCATTCTCCCATGGGACAGATCGAAATTTTTCGTGGAAATACCGGAGAAAGTGTCGTCCATTAGAAAGTCCAGGTGCCGCGAATAATGTAAATTTTAATCTCTACCCTTTTTTTTTCCTCTCAAAAAAAAAAAAAAAAAGAAAGAAACGAAACAATTTTTTTTTCTTTTCTCTCTCGTTATATTTTTATTTTTTTCAATTCTCAACAACGAATTGGCTTTTTATTTGGTTCCGAGTTAGAATTACGGGTATCATTCGTTTCGTATGGATCTTTGTATCTCTATCTCTCTCTTTCTTTTTTTTTTTTTTTTTCTCTTGTGAGATCAAGTAACCACAAATCTTCACAAGAAAGTACGCAAAGTCGGACCGGTTTCAAAAACCACTTGCACTCGAAGAATCCGTCCGTGCCACAGGAACCACCGCCGCCACTACCCCTCTCCCCCTCCCTTCTTACCAAACCTCTATCCTCGCCACGATCTCTCTGGTCCGAAATTCTGTCGCGAGATTGTGCTCGTTAACGAACGTTAATTCGGCCACTCGAATAGAAATCCGCGGAAGCTCGGCCAACAGTCCACAGTTTCCTGTAATAAACATCCCCTTTCAAAATTAACTGCAACAGCTTACTCGATGCGGTTACTCTCGACTTATATATATATATATATAGAGAGAGAGAGAGAGAGAAACAGAGAAGGAAAGAGAGAGAGAGAGAGTGATCCAGGTCCAAAGCTCCGAATTTCTCGATCTTCCACCCCTTTTCTTTTTTTTTTTTTTTTATCTTCGCTCGAATTCGGGTCAGACTTTTTTGAATTTCGGATAATTAATTCGTTCTGATTTTTTTCTGCTTTCGGGGAAAGTTTCCATCGAGAAGGAGGTTTAAATGTATGGTAAAAATAAGCAAATGCGCTTAATTTTTCGTTCATAAATGCAGTCAATCTTTCTGTATAAATACGATTATTTCGTCGCCCCTGTTTTGAGCGAAATTTCGAACAAATCAATAGGATATCAGTGTGAACAAAAATAATGCGATGGAAACGGATATTCGTGTTACACGATAGTTATTCGCGTTTATTAAGCCGTGCCATGAAATTGTCGCAATTTTTGCACCGCATTCTATCGAAATCAAATGTTTTCAGTGTTATAAAATTAAAATTATATATTGGTATTATATATTAGTATTACAGTATTAGTATTGTATTATAGATTACATATTAGTTTCATGGAGATGGTCCAATTAAATTTATCAATATTATACGATCCCTTCTATAACAATTTTTGCTAATAAAGTTTTTTTTCATCCAACAACGGGAGATATTCCAAGTGTTAAATTTGATTTACAAGTCGCTCTGTATATTTGTGCGTTTAAAATCAGCTTGTTACGAACTCTTTACAAATTTTATTGTCAAAGGATTGAAAAAAAAAAAAGTTATATAATAATATTAACGTATCGATCGGGAAAATTCTTGGTCTTATTGTAAAAGAGGAAAGTTTATCGAGACATTTTTTTTTTTTTTCCTCCATTCCATACATTGGTTTTGAAAGAATCTTGATTCTCAGAGATACTTTAAGTGATTCGCAGTCGAAACTCAACGACTTTTACTATTTTCCAACCTCTTATCCTCTGTTTTCCCCTCTGTTTTTTATCACTCTGTTTTTTCATGATAATCCTCTTAGATATAAGTCCCGATTCTATCAACGAGCTCGAACCGATCGAAGTTTATAGAATTCTAAAGTCAATCGAAGAAAAATGTTATTCTGTATAATTTTCCATTTTCTGTGGGTAGCTGGCCAGCTTTACTCTCTCCCATATAAATGGAACTTTATTATATCGACGTTTCAATCTCTTGCTCTTTTAATCTATATCCAATCCAATTTATATCATCGATAAAAATCTGTGTCTTCGTAAAGAATTTCGAAAAAAATAAAGATCACAATTTTTATGGTGTTCCGATTATTATTATTCCTCAAGTCTCGATCTTTTAAGGGCATCGACAAATTGCGCGACGCCATGTTGAATTTTTTTATAGATCGATCGAAGCGCCACCGCGCGCGCCAAATTCAAATTAACGAAACAAATTCAAACGAAAATCTCTTTTTTTCCTTTATTTGTTTCTTCTTTCCTAAAATCTACTCTTCCTAAAATACGAGCAAAGCCAGCCAACTCATTATAAAGTCACTCAATTCCTTTCTAAACTCGCTTGTTCAAACAATTCGTGTTTGTCGAAACCGAGGAAGGCAAGGGGGGGAAGGAGGAAATAAATAAATAGAAAAGAAAGAAAAAAAACTATCCAATTACTCTATTACCCTTCCAACATGATTCAACGAAATACAACGTTGTGCCACATTGACAAACAATCTCCCGTGCACACGAGCTAAACACACACGAGCCCCTGCAATCTTCCACGTCTCCACTCTCATAACTCGGAAACATCAGCGTGCACTTAATCCAGCCACGGATATTATAATCCCGGTTGTTTGAACTCGCTCGCGGACCGTAAATATTAATTGAACGCAGCGAAATATGTTTCGCGGCAGGCAATTACATCACCGTCCGGGAGAAATGCAAATAATCGCGTTTGAAATTTCTACGGATATAAAATTGCAGAAAAAGGGGGACACGCGAACCCTTCGCCCCGACTCGCGAATATTCTTCGTTCTTTATTCATGGAGTTTGTACTGATGGAATGTTCATAAATTGGTAAAAAAAAATGTGAATCCAAAATTCATTTTGTTTTTTTATTTTATTTTATATAACACGACTAAATATATTGGGTAATAGGCAACGATTAATCTTTTAAATTCGATAGAATATTATATGTTTTCTTGTTTCTTCGTGAATATTGCGTTGTAAAAATTTGTAAAAATTTTATTTTTGAGAAATTGTTAAGGAATTATTAAGGAATCGTTACTATACGTTTTGTTATATTTTTTATTAAAAGTTTTTTAAGTGCAATATGTTCTATATTCTACGTTACGTTATTTATTCTTTTTGAGGAGGAAATAGTTTAAACTCGTTTGTATTATTATATTGTTTCTTTATGTTTTGATATTTTGATGTACACACGCACCAAGTATAAATATTTTTTTCCAATCATGGAATATACATGTGGACAGTGAGTGGCTCGAGCAGTTAGATAAAAGTCGGAGCGAAATATTTTTCACTGTTTAACGAGCTTGATCGTTCTGTGACGCCATTTTTTTTTCGCATACGCCTCGATACACTCTTTTTTTTTTTTTGAATACAAACGCGCAATTTTTTTCGCATAGATTGATTTCATGAGCAAGTCAATAAAAGGTATAAGCTGCCGGAGACTACTCATCCACGAGATATTTTTTTTTTTTCAAAAATATTCTCTCGCTCCTTAATATTAACATTCCGAATTTATCCTTTATTTTTAAAAATATTGTCTAGAATTCAACTTTTCTTCCACTCGCAAAAATTCATCCTTCCTAAAAATTAAAATAATATTAAAATTAAAAATTATACAAATTCCAATTCCCCCAAAATTTTTTTTTACCTTCGTTGTTTCCTTTCTCTCCGTCCGATCTGAAAAAGAAAAAAAAAAAATCTTCGAACGAATGAACATTCTCTAAATAATGCCATACGTTAAAATTTGGTTAATCCCTGTGAAAGAATTAGCCGATTCTCATAAAATCGTGGCGTGGAGTTAATTAATTGGGTGCACGGAACGGGAGAGGGGAGAGGGGAGGGGGTAAATTTTAAACTGATTAGCCGGTTGTAAGGGAAATCGGGCTGAAAAAATTCAATTGAAAAATATTCTGAAACTCTTGAACACGGAACGCGGAACGCGCATAATCCGAAACGCAATATTCCTCTCCGTCTCTTTTTGCCCTCTTCTCTTTTTTCTTTTTTCTTTTTTTTTTCTTTCTTTTTTTTTTTTTTCTTTTTTTTTACCTCCTCTCACCCTCTCATCCCAGCCCCTTTCTCTTTTTCGCCCTGTGCACGCCCATCACGGTACGTAGCGAAATGGCAAGCTACAGCTTTCTATGACGTACAAAGAATACGTAATCTGGGTTAACAAAGTTGGCCGGATATCTGGAATGAAATTATTTTAATATCGTGCCCGCCGCTCGAACGAGCGTCAAGCTTTGAAAATAGTTTGAAACTGGAAGGAGGGAGAAACTTTGCGAAAAAGGGGGGCTATGTTTCTTTTTTTTTAATGATTCTTTTTCCCTCCAGGGAAGGGAGGGGATGAAACGAAGGTACGGAATTGAAGATGGAATCGTGGAAAAAGAGGGTAATCGCGACACGTGAAACGTTTGTACAATAATGGGGTACAATGATTGAAGTTGTGACGCACCAGTGGTAGAAAAGCTGTATGTAATTTGAATGTTCAAAATCGTAAAGATTATTTTCATTTTCATGAAAAAGAATAATCACGTGAGACTGGAAGCTGAAATTATTAATTATTTCGACTACCTTAAATACTCGAATATTGAAAATTATATTTATAAATTAAACTATCGTTACAAATCGTAATTACGAGAAATGAAAAAATTTTTTATATCCAAATTAACCAATTTCTTCCGCGAGACTTTTTTCCATCAGTGAATAGTGAATAGTAAAAACTTCAACAGTTTATATGAATCTGAAAGGGGAACAAACAATCCATCGATTGTTTCTTATTTTTAATTATTCGAATGAACTGAATTCCAGATTCAGACAAATGGACTCAATCGTTTAGCTCATTCTACGAATTATATGCAGTAATTTGCAATATTAAATCATATTCACATGTAATTGGATTGATTGTTCAACAATAGAAATTTAGATACTCCAAGTTCCAATAATTTAAGAAACAATCGATTGACGATTGATATGAAACAATGTGAAATAATATTACATAATGAAACAATGGTGAATGCGTAGAGAATTCTCTAAGACGGCTAGTGTTTCAATTTCAATTTGGATTATCTCTTTCTAACTCCGAGGAGAGTTAACAATTAAATGGAATTCGTTTGACCTCGCATTAAATACCGCCCGGCCCATGACTTAACGAAGGCCAACATCGTCACCTAATCGTTCCAAATATCCTTGCACGAGTCGGCCAAAGGATGGCCAAAGGGCTAGATCCACGCCACGGGGCCGGCTGCGCGCTGGCAAGCTGGTAATTATGTATGAAATTCATTAGCCCGTGTAAATATGGCCGGCGGAGAGATACAGCGGAGCGTGTACACGCGTGCATGTTGCAACAATGCACACGCAGGTCAAACATCGTGGCCCCGGCCGACGGGTTTACTCTCTGGCTACGCCTATGCCAGGTAGAGTCGAACGTGCATACATAATTAGGCTGCATCTTTCCGCTACTGCGTCTATGCATTAGTCGAGTGCTACAGTTGTTATTAATAGGGTTGAAACGCGTCGAAATGGCCAGCTTTCAAATCGTTATTGTTATCCTCTCCCACCTCCTCTCTCTCTCTCTCTCTCTCTCTCTCTCTCTCTCTCTCTCTCTCTCTCTCTCTCACTTCTTCTCGATATTCGAATAATCGTGGACTCGTGATTTTGATTAATTTTCTCGGTCCAGAATATCGAAAGTTATTAGCTTGGAAATTTGGGAATATAATATTAATATAAATTATTAAATTTTTTGTAAATTTAATCGTCCAAAGTAGTAAATAGTAAAATCATCGATGGTTAATATTAAGTAGCGTAGCAGATTTTGATGTAGGGATGACCAGATTTGGACGTGGAGGTGTACTGCTTCCCCCGTAGAAGTGGTACTATTCGGTTTGGCGATTCGTTTGCGGTGGAAAGTGAAGGATAAACGCGAAGGGGGCGATGTGGTTTCGGTCGAATCATTTTGGTGGGAGATCGGTTTCTATTTGGGGGGAGGAGGAGGGTGTGGGCTGGTTGGATTTTGTGTTTTGTGGTAATTCGAATAGGGATGGAGGGATCTAATTAGTGTAATTGGTGGATACTGGTGGAGACCAGCGATACAGGGAGTTAGTTATACAATTACACGTGGTACGGGCAGCGATTATGCTGATAAATGTGCCCTTGAAAATTTATCAAGCCATTGATTTTATTCGAATAGTAAGATTATAAAATCATTAAAAATGGGTAATCATCAAGTTGGGGGTGAAGTAAGTTTGTTGATCGTGTTAATAATATTCCGATCCTCATGTTTGTTTCATTTGCTTTGTTTCAGTCGCTGGAAGGTCAAAACATATATAATTCCTGTTGCACGTTGCGCATCGACTACAGCAAGATGCAGAACTTGAACGTGAAGTACAACAACGACAAGTCGAGGGATTATACCAACCCGTCTTTGCCAACTGGAGACGCGAATTTGGACGCGGCATCTCTTGCCTTGGGCGGCGAACTTCTTCCACAGTTGTTGATGGGCGCTGGATCGCAGCCTCGCGCAAGAATACCCGGTGAGAACCGTGGATTTCCACGATTTTTTTTTTTTTTTTTTTATTAATACGATTGAAAAAGAAATTAATATATATATTTTTGAAAATTAATTATTAGTTTTTTTAATTATTGTAGAAGAAAAGAAAGAAACGGAATTTTGAAATTATTTGAAATTAAATTATTCGAAATTAAATTGTTGAACGTTATTGTTATTATTTTGAAGAGTGTAATTTCGATTCTTAAATGTTATAAATGTTTTTGTAATTTTCGTGAATATGGAATTGTCTTTCTGAATTTAAATTATATTTATAGTTTATTTATTCAAGAGGTAAAACTAGTAGTTATATGAATTATTAATAAAATAGTTTACAATTTGCAACTATAATAATTATTTCATCTCTTGAAACAGGATGTTGGAAACTATTCTAAATTCTTAATGAATTTTATGTATTTTGAATAATAAAAAATCTAAAGGGATGAGAATATCAAAAATTCAATACAGTTTTACTCTCAAATTCAAGAGTATGAAAATATAATTGAATAATGTTATTATTTATTTATTTTAAAAATCTCTATTTATTATTATAATTAAAAAAAAGAAATTATAAGATAGTTGAATATAATTAACACAAATAAATAATAAATTTCAAATACAAAAATTTTATTCTACATTTTGTTGCTTCTGTTTCTGCGAAATAATAGAATAAATTCGTTTCGTTAATTGTTTCACACTTTGCAATCCAATGAATGTTTCCATGCAATTTTTCGTAAAATCATTGTCGCGATATCGATTGTCAATGATGAACCCATAAAAATCAGATCGATCAATTAGTGCCGTGTTACTAGAACAGTTCAGTCCATTAGAATTAATTATATTAATAGAATAGACGGTCTCCCTGTCACTCGATAGGCTGATAGGTTTATGATAAATTGTCGTATCGTGAGTCAGTTGCTGTATCGGCTTCGTTTCCAATTTACCCCTCGTTTTCAGCTTCATTTTCGCGCGATATCGAATTGCACGCGGTTAGACTATATATTTTCCCTGGCAAATTAATTAATTACGTTTCAACGCCAGAGGCGATCGATCCAGGCCGACGTTTCGATTTTATCCATCTTCGATCTCCGCTTTTCGTTTCTATATTTTATGTATCCTTTTCTTCCTCGCTTTTTTATTAATAATTTCATGGAAGGGGAAAAATTTTTTTAAAAATTTGTGAACTAATAGTCTTACCTCTTGAGTTATTATATATTATATAATGTATAATGATATAAATAATCCTTCCTCATTTTTTATGGAATGGAGTAAAATTATTTTAATCGAAGAATTTTCTATACTGAATCTTAACTAAAGATATAACAAAATATATCAGAATTAAGAAAAGAATCGATTTAGAAAATAAATTTCACGTAGCATTTTGATAATATAAATTACAATAATCTTAAGATATCAATGTCTACATCATTAAAAAAAAAAGAGAAAAAAAAAACAAAAAATCTTACAAAGTTTATTTCTTTTTAACTTTTTGATGTATAGTCCCATTCAATATCTTAGAAATCCCTCCAATTCCCCATAATTTTAGAATTTTCCCATTTCCATTTAAAGAAAAAAAAGAATTCTATAGTATTATGCTTTTTTTTAAAAACATTTTTCGCGATTATTCAAAAATCTTATCTTATTCATCTCTTTTCAACTTCTTGCGATTATAATTCACTTAATTCCGTGTATAGAGATCCCTAGAATTCCCTCATTACGCAAGTTTTATTTCCCCCACTATCAAAATCTTTTAACAGAATTTACTTTTTTTTTCAAATTTTTTCTGCTAACTACAGTTCCAATTCTCCGCAATCGTTCTCTCACCATCCCCCACCATCGAAATCCTAGAGTTCCCCGCATTATCCAAAATCCCCCAGAAACCAAAATTCTATTAAAATTTACTTCTCTTCAACTTTTCTTGCGACTAATAATGCCGCGTTCGATTCCGCCTCGTTCGAAATCCCTGGAATATCCCTCCACCATTCAAGTCCTAGAGTTCTCCCCTCTCCCTCAACCTCCATAATTCCCCCACCACCCAAGTCTAATTAGAGAAACAATGCTAACTATAGCTTGTAAATTTTCTGAAGTAGAGTCCATTGCAGGGGCACCGGGTGTGCTGCCCACGCCCTTTGCGGCCATGCACGGTCTACCCTCGCCCTTAGCAGGCCCGTACAACGGGGTTCCACCTGCCGGCGGATTGGCTGGCCTCGGTGGGTTCCCTTTGGGTGCAGCTGGCCTTGGGGTGCGCGTCCCCACTAATGCGCAAACCTCCGCTGTCCTGCTCGTCAGTAATCTCAACGAAGAGGTGAGTGATTTTGAATGGCGTTTAATGAAATTGTTATGCGATGTGGTCGAGGACATGGAGATCCAAAATGGAGGCACAAAGAAAAATTTTAAATCTCGATTTTTTTCCTTTTTTTTTTTTTTCTTTTGCGATCGCTGTTATTCTGGATTATTTGTTTATTTGTTATCATTCGAATTGAACGAATTAAAAGGGAATAATAATAATAAAAAAAAATTGGTTTAAATTGTTTTAAATAAAATCGTATATGTTTTTTTTCAATTTTTATATAACGTAAAGGAAAATTATCAGTGACGTTAAGAATATTAATACGTAACTTAAAAAGAAATGTTTTACGTATCTCTTTATTTATTTTATCCGGAAATAAAATTATCATATCAAATTTTCCTTCGTGCCTTGCCAAAGAAATAAACCGCTAAAGTGTACAGAACGTTACCAAGCGTAACGTTTTAAGTAAAAATCAGCATTAATGAGATATGCAAATTATGATCAACGTGCTGTACGCTTTCGATTAGGATAATTTTAAATTAACGCTGAGAGAAATAAAGCTGTAAAGATTTTAATATTATTAAAAATATTTTTTTTATCTTACAATTATTTTTAATATTCTGAATGAAGCATGAAGCGATATTATATATATATATTTTTCCACTTTCATCAAATCAGAAGAAACGATTTTTTAAATATTACATCGAACTGTACATTCTCGTTATAATTTTTATTTCTCTCAACGTCTACCTATGTACACGAAACTGGCTTAGGTACGTACGTATCCACTAAAAATTCATCTAAATACAACGATATGATATTATAATGTAGTGCTACGTAGGCAACCCTAGCAGTTTCTCCATCCCTCGATCCGAATTTTCCTTGTCGAACGTTTTTCTCAATCTATCTCCAAATATAATGAAAATACTTATCGATTAATTTTCTTATCTTTTTTTTTTCATTCCTTTTTTTTTTTTTTTTTCTCCCCTTTATTTTGAATGAAGCGTTGTTTCGTTCGACAAGCAAAAAAATCGAGATCTCGATGCGTATGTGCCCTCTTTACGTGACTATCCCTTCTTCTCTTACCCTCTGCCCCTATTTATACCCCTTCATTTTTCAAAAAACACACATATAGAAATCGTTCCGAACGATCATCATCCTCTATTCCTAAGTAATTCGTGGCGTTTGTTTAATCGCGACGTTTACTTCCGGCGAGGCGTTTTTCGTTTCTGAATCTTTTTTTAAAAATTTAAAAAATTATCGAAAAGAATAGAAAAACAGGAAAAAATGTACATGTAATTATAAAAATAATTTCTAAAAAAAAAAAAAAAAATCATGATAATTTGGATCATCGTATCTTTCTCAAGATGTCCAAGATCATTCTTTTCAATATTCATATAAATCTCATTTCACAAAATAAGCATTTTCTCTTATGTATGCTATTATGAAATTCTGCTACTTCTTACGCTACGTTTTATTTTCATTTTAAATACTATTTTCCTCGAACTTTATTCTCTCAACTTGAGAAAAAAAAAAAAAAAAAGGAAATTGATCTTTCTAATTTATTATATACTATAACGCTATTTCTATTTTTCGAATTATCATATATACTGATGTTTGTAGTATAGTATATTACGTATTATATCACTGTATATTAAAAGTAAATCCTCGTGGAAACGAAAGGTGCCTCACAAAGAAACTGTGTGTTGACGTCACACTTCGCAGCTGCAACTATTGTCACTACTGTACTATAACTATGTGTACTACTATCGTTGCGCCGCGCGCACAAGCTTCCAACCAAGTGTCTTTTTCCTCTGGCGAGCAAACGATCAAGTGTTTTTTTATTATCTCTATCTTCTTCTCTCTTTTATATGTATATATATATATTTGTATCTCACCCTGGCTTCGAAAGTGATAAAAAAAAAAAAAAAAAAAAATTGAGAAACGGAGATAATTTTTAATTTTTATAATCTCGAAATATTTCATAGAAATTCTTTGTTTTTTTTTAAATCGTTTCACTTTTGTAGAAAGGGTGTAATATATCTATATACAATATTGTTACGATATTTCTTCTTTTAAATGTTTTTTTTTTATTTCTTCATTTTTTTTAATTTATTTTTTTTATTTTTTATTTTTATTTTTATTTTTTTTTTTTTAACCCCTCGTGAAATCACCTGTATCGAGGAACAGTTAGAACCGCGAGGGATTCATATTGACGAGAAGGTCCCGCTCTTTTCTCTGCTTCTCTAAGTCTCTCTGTCTCTCTCTCTGTTCTCTCCTGTTCTCTCCTCTCTCGATCGCGGCCGCAGGAAATTTTATTGGAAGAAATTCCAGCCCTTTCGCTGACTTTGATTTATGGTTTTTTTTTTCTTTTTTTTAATACAAACTGTGGTCCCTATTTTTGAACAATTTTTCTCTTTTTTTATTTTTGGAAATTATCGTTTTATTTGTCGTGGAAATTTAAATAAATAATTATTTTTAACTTTATTTTCTTTTGGAATCGAAGAAAAGAATTGTTTTTTTTTGTACAACAAAGTTTGAGCATTTTTTTTTAGATAAGAATTATAATATCTTTGAATCGATAAAATTCGAATTTAGATTAAAATAAAAATCGATTTTAAGTAAAAGAACGAATTTATTAAGATTTGGATTAAAATATTATGCATTGCAATAAAAATCAATTTTCGAAACAATTAGAATAACAATAAAATCGTAAAAATTAGGCAAAAATTAAATTCAACAAAAATTCATTTTAAATAATTTTTTAAAAAATTCAAAAACGAAGCTTCTTTTTCCAAATTTTTGTTATCTATTATTTTTTTTTTTTTAAGATACTCAAATTCATCATAGTGACACAGTTTTATCAATATTTTGTTACAAAGTCAGTAAATAGTCTGGAATATTCGTAAAGTCTGAAAACAAGGCCGTATAAATGAGGCCTGCGAAACTTGTGCGCGTGCCAACACTATACATTTGAATCCTATTATACTCGCTGACTACTGACTGGACTCTGTCTGTTCTCTGTGTAGATGGTCACGCCTGACGCTCTCTTTACCCTGTTTGGTACGTCTCCACATTTATATTATTAATTATATTACATTATTAATTATTATATTTACACGCGCGGGATACACTGACACACTAGTACACGCACAAATACACTACTCCACACTTCAGAGACATTTCTTAGACACATGTTTTTACATAGATCAGTAGAGTAACTGTGAGCATTTTTGGAGAGTGAAAAAAAAAAAAAAAAAAAAAAAAAAAAAAAAAGAAAAAAAAGATCGAATAATTTTTTTTACATTTTTTTATATTTCTGTTTTCAATTTTTATTACCAATTTTTATTATATATGATACATAACGAAAACACGAACAGAATATAATGTTAAAATCGATATGTATAGTAGTTTGTATCATCGATCGTTCGTCATGATTGTTCTATTAATTTTTGATTTTTCTTTTTTTTTTTTTTTTCTTTTCTTCTTCTTTTTGAAAGAATGTTTTTTGTGGAAGATTTATGAATCATTAATCACTCTCCTCGTCACGTGTACTTATGATTTTTATTTATTTTTTTTCTTTCCCCTTTATTTATTATCGTTTTATTTATTTTAAATTTTTATTTTTACTCATCTCTGTGAATTTCTTGTTTTTATTATTTATTTATTTTTATCGTCTCTTACGATTCTTAATTCTATGATTTTTTATTATTTTATATTTTTAATTACGCTATAACTGTTCTTATTCTCATTCATCGAATTCACCCCCATGCCCATAATCATTGTTCGATTCTTAATCATCGGCCGACACCGTTTTTTTCATGTTCTCTATTTCCAAGCATCTCTTCTAAATTGTTTCATTAATATTTTATTAATATCAGTTCCAGACACCTTAATATTACATAAGCTTTCGCTTATTTTATCGTAATATATCCATAGGAACTCACTTTTCGCGGGTCAAACGGTTCAGCCATTTTCTATTTTTTTCAAGAAACCCGCCTCGAAAAAATTTTATATGAATTACTGAGAAATATATCAAAAAAAAAAAAAAAAAAAAAAAAAAAAAAAAAAAAAAAAAAAAAAAAAAAAAACAAAACAATAATATTTTCTCTTGCAAACAATGAAATAAATTTTATCCAGTAGTAATAATAATAACAACCTATTAAAGAAAATTTAATTTAACGATTCATAAATCACTTTTATCCAATAAAATGTTATCGATAATAAAGTTCACATTTAAATTATATACGGTATTCGATCGAATATATAATTAATATATAATCGATTTTGATATTTCATGAAATTTAACGACATGTATACATGATTGATTGGCTGAACCGATTGCCTAATTTGCATGTCCCAGATCTTAGTCCGATCGTACCCCGATCTCGATCGATTATTATCACCGATTATTATCAATAATTATTATTATTGTTATTATTATTATTATTACTATTATTATTGTTGTTGTTATTATTGTTATTATTATTACTATTATTATTACTATTATTATTATTATTATTATTATTATTATTATTATTGTTATTATTATTGTCCTGTTTCTTCGACTCGATAATCTTTAGACGCCCGCGATTGTTAATGATGAGGGGCTGATTAAAATGATGTGTTGCGTGTTGTGCATGTAGGCGTTTACGGGGATGTACAGCGTGTGAAGATTCTCTACAACAAGAAGGACTCGGCACTGATTCAGATGGCCGAACCGCATCAGGCGCACTTAGGTAATTATCTTTTCCATAATTTGCATTTTTTTTTCTTGAAATAGAGTTTTTTTTTTTTTTTTATTTTCATCTTTATTGATGATCTGCGATATTTCGTGAATCAATGATCGAAGAAAGAAGAAGAAATTTTATGAAAAGATTGTCAAACTTTTTCAATGAAAATTATTTTTTCTTTTGTGTAAAAGTTTTAAAAAAATCTTTTTTATTAAAATATCGATATTTTGATCGATATCAACGATTCAATGATTATTTATATATTATAAAGAATTAGGAAAATTTGTTATCCAATCGTTAAGAAAATGTTTCGATAATTTTAAATTTTAAATCCTAGCACTGACGCACATGGACAAATTGCGAGTATTTGGCAAGCAGATCAAGGTAATGCTCAGCAAGCACCAGACGGTTCAGTTACCGAAGGAGGGCCAACCAGACGCTGGATTGACGAAAGATTACACCAATAGTCCTCTTCATCGGTTCAAGAAACCAGGCTCGAAGAATTATCAGAACATTTATCCACCAAGTTCCACTCTGCATTTATCAAATATTCCGTAAGCAAAAATCTATCTCTAAATATTAATATATAATAATATATTAATATTATTTTTAAATCTATCTTTAATTTTCATGATAATTGTATATAGTAAATAAAGATTATTTACTACAAAAATAATAATTGAAGTATTTTATAATTAATACCTGAGGTATTGAAATATTTTTCGTGTTTTCAGAACAACTGTGACCGAAGAGGAGATCAGGGATGCATTCACCAAAAATGGCTTCACCGTGAAGGCATTCAAGTTCTTCCCGAAAGACAGAAAGATGGCGCTTATACAGATGCCAAGCATGGACGATGCTGTAGCTGCTTTGATCGTAAGTGTCCTCTTTGATTTAATTTTTTTTATTATATTATTATTATTATTTTTTTTTTTTTAATACACTTGATCTTTCTAATTTTAAAATTTCCAACGATTGTTATTATATATATATATTGATATAATAATAATCTAAATTCGAAATTACATAAAAGTTCGATCGATTTAATGCTTCATTCGAATTATATTTGTAATTCTCGTTTTGTTTCGTGCTGAACCAGCGTTGACGAGGCTAAGGTGAATTTATAACGCGTTTATTATTTACCATGTGAAAATTCATCAGAGAGACGTAATTAGTTTAGTCATTGGCGCCTGGCATTGTTTGCCTTTGATACAATTGAGCGGAATTATAAATAACAAATCTGCATTACGCCTGCTCGAAATTAAATCGTTTTACTCGTCATAAAATAATCATTGTTCATCATTTTCCACGATTCATCCGTGCCTGTTTCTAGTTTTGTTCCAACCAAGATAATTAATCTTTTGTACATTAAATATGAATATTATCGTGTGGGGTTATTGAATATCTTTTCATTGTGCAATGAAATCAAAAACATATTGTAAAGGTAATGAATTATTTTATTAGTATTGTCACTCGCATGGAAATATAAATATGGATGGCTCAACGAAAATGATAAAAATATTTTGAATATTGTAATTAAAAAAATTGATGCTGAAATATATATAAATATGTGATTCTGATACATGGAATACTGTATCAGAATATTGTAAATAATGTTAAAAAAATATATTTTTTTTTATAATAAAACAGGATAATATTATTTTCTGCGTAACAAATTGTATATTTTTAGAAGAATTAAAATTGAATGCAGAAATAAAATTCAAATATAACATTTATTATTGAATTTAATAATATAATTTATTTAAAAAAATATATATTCTTTTTCGCGTCATAATTCACACATGTGATCATTCGATCTTCAATTTATCCGTGAAACAACTCAATAGATTAATTTATTCGTAAATTTAATTTACAAGAAAAGATAAATAAAATATATTTTCCATTAAAATTTAAGAAATTAGTAAAATTAAAAAATGCATTAGATTAATAGTCTTCAAGGGTTCATCCTTATTCAAAATCACTTCTTTACTCGATCTTTCTTCTTTACAGCACTAACAAAAATTGTTCGTCTATTGCAGAAAATGCACAATTACCAGTTAAGCGAGTCCAATCACCTCAGAGTGTCATTCTCGAAGAGCAACATCTAACAAGAATCACAATTAAGCAACCTGCAGAAACCGCGATCAATGAGAAGGGGACCCAAGGTGATCCAAAATTTTAAGTGAAACTCCCAATGTTAAAAGCGTTGAAAAAACCTGTTAAAAACCAAAAACCTGTGCGGACCAAGGAAATTCGGGGTCTGGTTCGAGCCACGCAGTAGACAAGGCTTAGTGTCTACAGAGGTTATTAGGAGTAAATAATTAAACAAGGGACACGATGCTACGTATTGCTCGGAAGAAGGCCTTTGAAATGGAATGCGGGTTTCATTGGTTATCTTCTCATAGACCAAATACAATCATAAAAATAGGGATACGTATTGGGCCAAAAAAGTCTGACACCTTACTTCTACTTACAAATAAGATCTTATAGCATTGCGTTTATAGGGGCGAGGAAAGGCAAACAAACAAAAGGGCACTTCCTTTTATCACCAAAAGACTTTTTCCCGGCAACACGTGGTATCTGTACTTTCACATAATTGCAAACACCCACGCAAACACGGACAAACCATCGCACACTATGTTATACACCCTGCATTACATCTTCAGACATCCTCAAACACAGTGAAACACACTCAAGCAAAACTTCAATATAATACATAATATATATATTTGATATATCGCAATGTAACAGGTGTGTCCAAAAGTGCGCAGCGGCTACATCCCAATAATCTATATTTTATTAATAACTGATAAGGACTTAGGATTATCGACGTTAACGGTTTATGGTAATCGAGAGCTAGCAGAGAGAGAAAAAAAAAAAAAATTAATCTATTACGAATCTAACGTCGTGACACACGCGGTACATATACATATATATATATATATAAATATTATATAAATTAGAGACACGATGATCTGAGCACGACGAACCGAAAGAACGAAAGAGAAAGAGAGATAGAGAACTCGTGAACACGAGAGAGACAGAGTGAATGCGAAGCGAGCGAATGAACACAATCCAGGGAATATCCGAGAGATAAGTATGATGATAATATGTATGTGTGTAATCCTCCTGTTGAAAGTTCAGGATAACGTAGTACGGTGGTTTGTATGCCTAATCGGGGCCTTAGGCGTCGTTCACACCAGAATTCAAGGGAACCAGCTGTTTGTTCGATTATTCTTCGCCCATAAAAAAAAAAAAAAAAAAAAAAAAGGAGAGAATGATAGGGGAAGAAAGGGACGATATTTCACGCTATTCGAGCAAGCTTTTCTCCACGATGGCTGTTTACACGAATTAAATAAATGAAATGATGAAAAGAGGATCACTATAACCAATTTAGCAAGAAGAAATAGAGAATCGTTGAAGAGACGTTGGACCGATTCGAAAGTATGTTTATATCTCGAGTGATCTTCTTCTGCATCTCTTCTCCTCTTCTATGATTTTTAAAAAAAAAATTTCTCTGTCGACAACATATCATTGTGCTTTTCCTTCGAAAAGACACACATCGTGCTTTGGGCATCGATCCAACGTTTTCTCTTTTTTTTTTTTTTCTTTTTTTTTTTTTTTTTCTCTCTCGTTTTCCAAGAGGTATAGTGATGCCTCGAATTAGATTTCGATCAGGATAGCGATTTGGTGTGCCTGTTGAGTGATTCTGTAATCTTCTTGCCTGCTTTTCTCTTCCACGGTCGCTGTAATTGACGTTAAAAAAAGGCTCGTCAGGGAAGAAACGTGATAGAATATCGGTTTTCCGGACAAAAATATCGGTTAACCGGGCTTCTATCTATCCGGTTATATCGTTAATTGATCGTTACGATACGTAACGTCGAATAATAATAATTGCCAAAACGCGACGAAAAAGAAAAAGAAAGATAAAAATAGAAAAACAAAAAAAAAAGAGAGAGAGAAGAATATTAAAGAGCGCATGAAAGTAGCACACAGCTGTAGGGAAGAGAAAGCGGAAAACTGAGCCTAATTAATTAAAACGCGAAGAGTTTCTCGACGACCCCATCGAATTTCGAAAAAAAGAAAAAAAAAAAAAGAATAGAAAAAAAAAACGAAAAAAAAAAAAAAAGAAAATAGAGAGAAAGTAACGATCTCGATGATCCTTGCTTTGGGAGAGGAGCGTTCAGTCGCGAGACACAGAGCATTAAAGAATTATCTAAGGTTAGCTGTTAAGTGGACGAAACAAAAAAAGAAAAAGATTTAAAAAGAATAAAAAACAAAGCGTGACACAACATACGACACAGACATGACAAAATACAAGGAAACAAACGCATACATGCAAAAAAAAAACATTTACATTTAAACGTTCACAGTGTACACACGACTTAGCGTGTTAGACTCGTGTAGTAGTCCCCTTATCCCCTACCCCCCTTTCTAATTAAGCCTCCAGATCTTAACGAGTACTATAATGTATAGTTGAACTCGACAATCACTCGACTCTCTGTATTGATAATTCTCGAGGGGAGGAAACAAAAGAAGATAAGGAGTAAAAAAGAAAAAAGAAGGAAAGATAGAAAGGAAAAGCAAGAGTGGAAAGGAAAAATGAAAGAATAAAAAAAAAAGAAAAAAAAAAAAAAAAAAAAANAAAAAAAAAAAAAAAAAAAAAGGGTATCCCTGAGCCGTTGGAAAATGCTGCTACTATTCTTGAGAAAATTGTTATTTCAAGTATCTGCTGGGATTTTTTCGAGTTCACTATCTATTTCTACTTCTTTTTTCCTTCTTCGAGCATTCTTCTCGCCTTTCTCAACGTCACTTTATAGGAAAGTGGGAATTCTCTTTCGTTGCGCCACTTTTTTACGTTCCTTTCTGTGAGAGTTTCTCTTTTGAATTTGACCCTTTTTTCCTTATTTTGTTAGAAGTTCTTCCAATCTTTCTACAATTGTCAATTGAGAATGGAAAATAGTATTGTACGATCAGACCTTAAGTCAATAAAAAGAAGAATTTTTCTGAATGGAAATGAGCGAATGTAACGAAATGTTAAGCTAATAATAGAATGCGTTTTATATATATATATATATATTAAAAAAAAAAAGAAAGAAAGAAAAAAAAAGAAAAAAAAAAGAACAAAAAGCGTGAAATCTGAGACGTATGAATAATATTCTCTTCACGTATAAAAGTTTCAAAATGAATGAATAGAAAATGAAGATAATAGATAGATCGTGTAAAAGATTTTTTCATGGAAGATATAATCTTTATACCATAGTACCACGAATTTCTGTTTTTTTCAAGAAAGGTGACAAACGAGCTAAGATTAATTACTTTCTAAAGGAAATAAAGAAAATAAGGATCGTTACGATGAAATCAAAAATATACAAATGATATATTAAAAATGAAGAAATTAAATTCTAATTCGATCGGAAGAACTTCTAATCCTTTCTTAGTGAGAAGAGAAAAGTAAATTTAATGATGAGAAAGAAATATATCGAGTAAAATCGATTAAAAAACTTTTCGTTTCGGAACAGATTGTTAGAATTGTTATCAAAAGTATCACGAGAGAGACGATCAAGGGAATCGGAATCGTGGGCCAGGAATTGCGTTGCAAGTCACAATCAGCTCGCGAGACAAATCAATTTTTGCTTTTTTGTACACGGAGATATACACGTAGTAAGATACCGCGATGGATCATTCGCGATTTGTCCGAGCGAGCGCTTTAAAGGTTAAGCTGTTTCATAGTAAGTTTGTCGTTAGGGGAAATCGGTTGTGTCACCCAGAAGACCCGGGATGATTAGTGATCGATGTCCACTGGACGAGGCAGAGGCAAACCAGAGACTCGTTTTCTCGTCGATCGATCGTCGTCGAATCGAATGTGTCGCTTTTTTTTTTTTTTTTTTTTTTTTGTAAAAATCGATTTTTTTTTATTCCTTTTTAACTCCTCTTATCTCTAACTTTTTATTCGACGTATTATTATTCGAACCTCCTAAGAATTGATCCAACTCTTGTGTCCGTAAACACCACAGAAGTAGATTTTTTTAACGGTCACGGAATATCTGTCTTTTTTAGACGTCCGTTTTTTTCTGGAAACTGCAAACGAACTTTGAAAACAATGGATCGTTTTTCGAGATTTGAAAGATTGAAATTTTTCGATGATCGATCAGGTATGGAAATGGAAGTTTGAGTAATTAATTACAGTGCTGGTTACAGAAAGACCCGTTCCAGATATTATTTTACAAAGAATATGATTTTTAAACTGAAAATAAAAATTTAGCTTTTTAATCGGGTTAATAATTTTTTTGTTTTGTTTTATCAATTTTATTTGACTCGGTGGAAAAATTGAAAAAAATTGAAATTTTATTTTTGTTATATTCGGTAAAATGTTTTTAAATATAGATTTTCATGAAGAGAAACAACGTTTTAGTCTTTCATTCTCTTTCATCGTGTTAAAGAAGTAATGAAAAAAAATAATTGTATTACGCTACAAATTTCTGTATCTCCCATTCGAAATTTTCGAAAAGATCTGGAAGGGTCTCGAAACTCAAGAAAATTCACTTTCCATCTCGAGTCGAATAAATTCCCAAACGCGTAAACTATTTAAAAAAAAAAAAAAAAAAAAAAAGAGGAAAAGTAATATAAATCCAAATTTATATTTAACGAGATTGAACAACTCACGACAATCATTTTATATTTAAAACTTAGACTTTCAGAGCCTTAGAAAACTTTCAGAGGAAACTTCAAGGAACGAGTTATCCAGCATTAATAGCCAATAAAAACTTTAATAAAAACTTAGAATCCTTAGGAAACTGTTAAAATCCAAACAAAAAAAAAAAAAAAAAAAAAAAAAAGACGAAGCAAGAAGAAGATAAAATATCGAACCAATATAATAGAGTAAAATTAAAAAAAAAAAAAAAAAAAAAAAGAAGAAGAAAGAAACTATACGAACTACATATAATTAGTTTAGAACACAATTAGTTCGACGACGATCGATAATCTCCGCGAAGCATTTAAGTACCTATACACTTTTGCGCTCGCACCTTCACGTTTCTTCGCATTTAAATACACGATACACAAGTATACATATAGGTATATATACATTACACACTTGACCATCTACAGAAACGCACACACCCATATCATCACGATCGAATTTATAGAATAAATCGACACGGTGTATGGGACACGTTTTACGATCGCTCTTCCACGTGTCTTCTTTCGACACGACACGATTTATTATTATTATTATTATACACGATTTACTATTTACGATTTTTATACCTCGATTACCGAACGGAGCCACCCCCGCACACGTACAGACACGAACACTACAACGCCCCATACGAAAGTATTTTTTGAATCGCGCGCGATTTACGCGACCCGGAAGTGGAGGAACGACTTTTCTTTCGAACGCTCTCTCCCTTGCCGCTTGCCGAATTTTTTTTATAGAGGGGGGAGGAAAAAAAGAAGGGAGAAGAGATAGGAAATGAAGAAATTCTGGGAAAAAGATTGTATTCGCGAGTGGAGGTTGAACAATTTAGGGAGCAAAGAGAGAAAGAGAGAGGGAGAAAGAGAGAGAGAGAGAGAGAAAAGAATATTATGATATAGAAATTTGTGGGAAAAATGTAAAATTATGGTTTTTTTGAAGGTATAAAGAAGGAAAAGTGAGAAATGGCGGCAGAAACCACTTCCGGGTCACATTTTTCGACGTCTTTCACGCGTCCAACGACGCGAATATTTCCCACCATTTATCTGAAGGTGCATATTGTCGCGTAGGTTTCTTGACTTCCGGTATTATCCATGCGTTGCGTTCAAACGTCGCTTCTGAACATATATATACATATATATATATTTTTATTTTTCATTTCTTAATCACGTTCATTTCTTTTCTTTTCTTTTTTTTTCTTTTTTTTTTTTTTAAGGTAATTAATCTATTTAGCCTATTTTTTTAATCGTCCGACACGTATACACTACCATACGACTTGTCGTTGCTACTACTTATTAATTAATCCTCACCCCTCTCTTTAATCGTTTACGTATTCGTTTTTATTATGATTATAATTATTATTACTATTAATATCACTATCTATCTATCTATCTATCTACGATTATTATTATTATTGATAATTCTAGCGCTAATTACTCATTTAATTACTTTTTAACATTGTCATTAATTATTCCCTAGTTCGTATCCTCTATACTACTATTTACTATATACTACCTACTATTTACTATTTACTACTATTACTTATGCCACTATATAATTTTTTTTTTTTTGTTTTTTTTCTTCCTCTTTTTTTTTACTTTAATATTTTTAATTCTCTAACTATTAGACTGTATCGGTTAAATGCGACGCACGAGCTTAGTTTTTTTTACTGAGCGAATAAGAATGAGAAAGAATACGAAATGTAGAAGTGTATTAGCTACAAGCGAAAAAGAGAAAAAAAAAAAATAAAATAAAATAAAGAAATGATAAGGAATACACACACATATACACGTAACATATAAACGAATACACGAATCTGTGTACACACGGACACGTGAAACGATTTTTTTTTCTTGTAAGATCGAGCGTTCTCGATTGGTTCAGTTCTTCTTAAACAAAATGAAAAAAAAAAAAAAAAAGAAAATGAAAAAAAAAAAAAGGTCTCGAAGAAAAGGTCTCGAATATTCTTTAGTTGTTAGGCTCACCAATCACACTTCATCTTTCCTTTTTCTCGATTTCTTTCGGCGCTACGATTTCTCCCCTTCCCCCTTTTTTTTTGATTTTCTATTTCCAACATCTCACATCCTCTCACCGTTTCGAATTTCTCTTCTCTATTCTAATTCTATATTCTATTTCTAATTTTATTATTATAATTATCGTTATTATTCGCTATACTTATTGTATTATCTTATATTGCTTATAACTTCTCTTATAGTCACGCTATTCTCACTTTCTCTGTCTTTCTCATTTTTCTCTCTCCACTCTCTCTCTCTCTCTCTCTCTCTTTCTCTCTGTCTCTCTCTCTCTTTCTCTTTCTCTTTCTCTTTCTCTCATACTCTCTTGCTATCTTAATATACGTGCATCGTATATTTCTTACTCTTATCACTATTACTTTTATTATATCGTCTTTACTATTACGATTATAGTAATATTATTGCGGCTGTATGACTATTCTTATGACTATGACTTATATTATACTATCTATCACTACATCTACTATAACTACTACTACTCACTGTAACTATTACTATTACTATCTATTGCTATTACTATTACTATCTATTACTATTATATATTGCACCTATCACTTATAACTATTACTATTACTATAACTATTACTATATCTATCACTATTGCTATTAACACTACATACTATCATCTACGACTATTATTATAACTATCACTACTTCTATCTATTACTATTACCATTTATCATTACTACTATGATAAAACTAATACTACTATAATTTCATACTTATATTATCTCTATTGCTACTATTACTATCATTACATCTATCATCTATAACTATTATTATTATTATATTTATTATTAATTATTACTGTAATTGCCACTACATATTATTATTACTATTGCTGTATCTATCGTCTATGATTACTGTTACTATTATCTATCACTATTGCTACTACTACATCTATCACTATAACTATTGCTATTATTACTACTACAACTATATCTTATACTTTATCTATCTATCTATTGTTACTACTATTAGTAGCGCTTTATTATCTTCGTATGTGGTAACCACCCCTAATATTTTCGTCGAAAAAATTTACTTCAAGTACGCAAATTAAATATTCTCGTATCAATGTCAAATTCAACGTTCTCGAAGTTGTCTTAATTTTTTACGTAATGAATAAAAAAAAAGAATTTTACGAAAAATTTACGTCACTTCGAGAACGTGATTCCCCACTACAAATATTGGAAAATTCGAAAAAGTTCTTTGAATTAATTTTCGTATAAAAATTAAAAGTTTAATCGAAATCAATTAGAAAATGTTTGCCAAATAATAGTTTGACAAAATAATTTCTTCAATCAGAAGAAAAAAATAATTTTTTCAAAGAAGTCAATTTTTCATGGAAAACCCTTTGCCATCCCCAAGTTCAATTCTTTCCCATCAGTGGCCTCGAACGAGTATTACTTTCGAATAATACTTATCTGTAAACCCCTAGGAACATTTATATCGAAATATAGAGAGCGATAATTGAATGGAGGGAGGCAAAGGGTCGAGAATGGTCGACCGAGCGAAGGGGTGGTTTTCTCGCAACTGATTCGGTGTTCCCTTGCCTGTTCGTTTCCCCCCCCCCCCCTGTCACTGCTACAATCATCGATTGTAAGGAACCACCGTTTTTTTTTCTCTCTTTTTTCTCTCACTTCCTGTTTCCCTCTCGATGATATATATACAGCGTGTGACTGTATACACGTACATTACATATCTTTAATTTTTAATTTTTGATTCTCGATACCGTTCTTCGTCAGTGATTAAGCAAGTTTCAGTTTCGACACTTTTTTTCCACTTTTTTCCATTCACCCCCCCCCCGCCCCCTATCCCATCATTCTAATCGTGATTTTCTCGTCTTGAAAAATGAAACGAGAACCCAGTAATCGAGTGAAGGAAGGGAAGTAAAGTCTCTATATATGATAAAGAATATAAAAGGAAAAAAAAAAAAAAAGAGAGAGAGAAATACAAAGAAGAATTAAACGCGATAAAGATATATATATATATATGCACGATGAGGAAATATGATTTACTAGCGAGCGGGTAATTTACGTATACAAAATATAGCCGATTTGTCAAGAGAAAGAAAAAAAAAAAAAAAAAAAAGCAACAATGAATGAAAAGATAAATAAACCTGTCCGTTTTTTGTGTTCTTTCTGTGTATCCAGCTACTACCTTCTCCTTTTTTTTCTATACTCGAACTATTTTTTAACTTTTACTCGAAGCGTGAGGGGCTTCTCTAAATTTCGTCTCTCTTTTCTTATTGTTATCATTTATCATTTTGATGATTTGAAGAATAAAAAAAATCGTCGCATGTCGATTATTCGGTAAAAAACAAACCCCACAATTTTTAATAAAGGTGTTTATTTCTTTTGCAGTAAAAAGAAATTTTTACTTCAAATATTTAACTTGAATAGGCGTTTTTTAAAGAAGCTTCTCACACGTTCGATCACTTTTCACTTCACTAATTGTCCATGCTAATTCTACTTCAATTTTTTTTAATTTTTTTTTTTTTTTTTTTTTTTTTTTTTTTTTTTTTTTTTTTTTTTTTTTTTTTTTTTTTAGATCGAACGTCACGAACGATCAATCATTCGCGACGTTCCATATTCGCATTTCCGGAATATTTTTAACGGAATGAACGAAGAAAGATGGGATCGAAACAACGGAATTTTTTTCTCTTGCAATTTAAATATTTATTTTATTTATTCGTCTCTCATTCAATGTTTTCTCTCTAACAATATCGTCTTTCTTCTAAAACCTTGACGACACGCTGTTCTATCTCTGTCTTTTCTATCTATCTTCAAGATCAGAGTTGGGCAATCTTATTTTTATTATCGGCAATTAGATAGTGAAAAAGTGGAATTGTATTGCATTATGTTGTTCGTGTTGCTAAAAAGGAATGTTAATAGATTTGTTAGAAGTTAAGTGAATTTATATGAATAGACATTAGTTTAATTTAAAATTGAAAAAAAAAAAAAAGAGATATAATTAATCGGTAATTGTAAATGTTAAGATAATGATTCGTGATCGTAGATCTTGTTCCAATTTTTATTATTATTTAAGGGTATGAATAATTTGAATAATTATCTTGAGCATTTAATGCGTCAATGTAATTAAGTAATAATAATAATAATAGATAAGTTGGATAAGAATATAATTTAATCGATAATATTAAAGAATTAAATTATATAAATTTAAATGTAATAATAATATTGAAGAATTAAAAGAATATTACGTAAATATAATTTAATAAAATAATAAAAAATTAAAAATTATATAAATCTTTATTGGAAATGAAGATAATTCTGATCGGATACCGAGGTAAAAATTCTTGGACCAAAATATTTTAAATATTAACAAATCGAAGCAAGCTTCTTAGAAAAGTATTTACCCTATCAAAAAAATTTATCCAAAAATTAAAAATTATATCGGGGAATATTTTAAATAATAAATACCGAATTTTTAAAACGTATAGATTTTCTCACAGAATAATTAAAATAGACAATTTTTATTCTCCTAGAAAATAATTTCAGTTTTATTTTATATCGTGATATCAATCACAAAACGTATCAAATTCAAACGAAATCCAATTAAACCAACAACTCGAAAAGCAGCACAAACAACAAACTAAAAAAAAAAAAAAAAAAAAAAANAAAAAAAAAAAAAGAAAAAAAAGATAAAAAAAAAATAAAAAAACGAGGAGAAAAAAATCCGCTAAACTCTGTCTTCAAACAAACTAAACTCATCGTTTTCCAAATCCAATCAAGCACTGCTCAGTTCTGCATCCGAATCTCTCTAACCCCCACCCCCGAAAATTCTTCTTCGGGATCGAGCAGCACAAGGCCACATTTTCGAATGAATTCACCTCGAAGTAATTCGCAATTTGCAGGTCTTGAATTTTTATGAAACTCCCTGAAGCTTTTTTTTTTAAATACCAAAAAAAAAAAAAAAAAAAAAGAAAGGAGGAAAAAAAGAAAAAAAAAGAAGGCACAGGTCATACGTTTTTAAACGAATTCGTTACGAGTCCGTTTGTACAAGTTTTCAAATGGCCAAAGGCGGAAAGGCTTTTTTTTTTTTAAAAAAAAGAAAAAAAAAAAGAAGAAGAAGATATTTACGAACGGAAACGAAGACACGTGCGTTTATTCAAATTCCACCATTTAAGTATCTTTTTATTTGCTCGATAATATTTCATCGCTAGTTGTTATTTAACACATTATGTGCAGTATTTATTATTCGTAATCATTATTTTATTTTATAATTTATTTTAAGGACGAATGATTTAAGGATTTGGTAAACGATTTGATCCGATTGAAAGTGGATAATCGAGTCTCGTAGAAATTGGAAACGTATTGACACGTTTCGAAGATTGAGAAACGAATCGGTTGAGAGAATTCAGAATAAAAATTTTTTTAAATTTATCGTAAAAATAAATAATTTATCATTATTTGTTACAGTTGAAAATTCTTATTCTGTTTCATACATAATGTTAAACTTTATTAGTTGTGTGAGAAAAGTATAGCTTAGAGTGATTAATAATTTGATTAATTATTATTCCGATATTGTTAATGGTAGCTGTATAAAAGAAAGATTTCACTTAATAGTGTTTTATAATTTCGATATACTTATATGTAGCTCTACGTCTATCTGTATACTGTAATATCTATGCTCATTAATCTCGATGTATATACATGTATCTCATTTCTTTTTTTTTTCTATTTTTTTGAAAGTTTTCATTCTCCAGCATGAACTCTGTCGTGAAAAGAAAACGAGACACATAAAAATGAAGAAGAAAAAGAAGGGAAACTGCTTCATGGACTTCGTCGTTTCATCAGAATAATAATAATAATAATAATAATAATAATAATAATAATAATAATAATAATAATAATTTTTTCATTATTTATTTTAGAACAACAAAATTGAATGTTAATTAGAAAGAAAAGTAAGATATTCGATGAATATGTTGATTTTCTTTTTTTTTATTTTAAGTATTTCTTATTCTTTTTTTATACATATATTTTCAAATAATTTAATTGTTCGTATGGAATTGAAGAATTTTCCACTCGAGCCTTTGAACTTTTTAGACCCTTCGCTTTTCTTTCCACTTTTCTCAACAGCGTGTTCGCGCCTTTTCTGTTTCCACTAACTTTTCTTCCAGCTCAAAAACCGATCATCGACCATTTCACTACTCTACTGCCTATCGTCGTCTTCCTCCTCTTCGTCAACTTATGAACGGCCTACTATCGCTACTACTGTCGGCACTTTATATAATTATTATGACAAAAAGGAATCATCCTTCGAAAAATTTACGATCCTTCACCTTGCTGTCGAAAATTTCAATTTCTTCACATCCGAACGGAATCGAATAAGATATATGTATTTTAAAAATTGACTTATTCGATAGAATTTTTTTGAAGGCAGATTCCATTTTGCACAAATTCCTCTATTTTACTAATGCTGTTACTGTCACTCGAAGCTTCGACCTTCTCAGCACGTGAATATTCACTGGAGCATTTTTATTGTTGCTGTCATTGATGATTCGTAGTTACCTTCCATCGTTCCAATAAAAAAATACGCAATTTTTATCAAAATTTGAATAATATTGTACGAAAATAATTTCCATAAGTTCATCACAATCAACTTCGTCAATAACCAAAAAAAATTTAACCGAGCAAAAGTAGGACAAAAATTTCATCGATGTAATTAAAATTTTTCCCCCAAACGATAAACACAGTCGAAATACCATCCTTTAAAACGAATTTCGTTTTAAGACGATATCTCAATCCGTTCCGGAGATATAAATCGTTAAAAATTTCAACTTTAATTCCGATGGTGATGTAGATCAACGACGTCACCTATATTCTTTCTTGGAGGTGATTACTCACTAGTAGTAATAATGACTCGGCAAGTTTCATTGAGTAGTCGGTATTGAGTTAGCAGTCACGTGACTCAGTCTTATAAGTTAGTGAGTGCGAGGAAGAAATCCGAGTGTAGAAGTGAGAAAGCGATACATACGGCAGTCGGAAAAAATTATTATTCCCTTCGGACGATGATATCTCCGGAACCAGAAGTCGAATCGAGATGAAACAAACGGCATTTTAAAGAGGAGGCTTTCTTCTTATGATTATATTTGTTAGAATGTTCCACAATGATTCGTTGTTAAGTTATTCAACATTGAACTTATGATTTTTTTTAATTCACTTTAAGATTTTAATTAAGATTTCGATTATTACTTATAGTAAGGGATTTTACTATTATTCAGGTTTTAAAATAATCTTATTCGATTTTATTTTGTTTATAATTATATTATTTGATTATAAACTTTCCACTGTATAGTATTTAAATTCATAATTTTTGATTTGTTAAATATTAATTAATATTAATTAATATTAGTTGTAGTATTTGTTCACATATGTAAATATAATGTAATTAAAATTTATTAATGACGAAGAATGATAGAAATAATATGTTTAATAATATTTAGAAATTACATGAACGATGGAATGGGAATATTATGAATCAATAATGACTGTCATTTCTTAATAAGATCTTTTGCATGATGCTGTCCTCTGTACACCATTATGCTAAATCATTTGAACACATGTACAAACACGAACAAATAATTTGAAAATGTATCTTACAAAATTGTTCTGTTTCACGTAACGATTAATTGCGTTTCATTTTCAATAATATAAATTTTTTTTGTTTTTCACAAATGGAAACAGGATGGTTAAACAAATCAAATCAAAACACGTTTTCTTCAACAAAACAGAAATTTCTTCATTGTTCAATAATAATTTAAATATCGCAAAAGAAGAAATGAAAGAAACGGAATATCGCATGATTTTAACGAGGCCTAAAAAAACATTCTAAAAGTATTTTTCCTACATTTTCCTCGACACGTTTCTTATTTAATATTCGACGAAAAAAACGAAGGAAATTCATTTGATTTTCGCAAAAATTGAAAAATGGGGTCTTGATCGATTCTTTTTTCGGGTAAGCTTCGATTCAATCGAGGGTGCAGTGCATTGGTAAATTTCGACAAATTGATCGATTGCAAACGCGACTGTGTGCTATCATATATCTTATCTGTGATAAGAGGAACGCGCTATCGAAGAAATTCTCGAAATTTTGAGGAGCGTTTGCAAGATGAAAAATTTGATTCTACGAATGGTGAAATCGGGGAGTATAATTAAGCGAAATACAGTAATATTGAATCTAGTGTCGTTAACGTTAATCGATAATATGATAATAATGATAGTACTAATTATAGATAATGTTTAACATAGGAGAATATTCGACGATAATTCCTTGTAAATGTGTATTAATAATATTAAAGAATCGTAGAGATATAGTATGTGATAATTAATTAATCTAACTTAATCTTGCTAAGTTAGTATATCCTAAAAAGTAGTATCTCTCCCTTATCTTTTCTTTTTTTCTCTTATTTCTGAAGATAAAAAAACATATTTCTTACATTAAGTCTTTTTTTTTTCTAATAATTAAAATTAAAAGAAAGAATTAATTAAATATAAAATAACGGACAGAATGGATTAATTAATTATTGCACTATAGTGTTTGTAT
This sequence comes from Apis laboriosa, assembly GCF_014066325.1. Lineage (NCBI taxonomy): Eukaryota > Metazoa > Arthropoda > Insecta > Hymenoptera > Apidae > Apis > Apis laboriosa. Next base: position 4,137,009 of record NW_025223501.1, read on the forward strand.
TACATTATTCCTAATGAGTTAGAAAAGTATACTTTTTGGATTTTGGCCGAAATTTAACAATGCACTGTTTTTGAAATATTGATTACGACTGATTGCACAATTTTGCAACAATTTGTGTGAGAATAGAATAGTATCGACATTTTTCCCTCTGAATTTTCCTATTTTCTATCGATTTTCTTCCATGCTACGATGCATAAACTTTTTTGCAACATAAAAAAATTACATCAAAGAAATTAAATTGAAGAAAATAGTGAATGATTGCAATGATTGAGTGAATTTCTAAAAATGATTATATAATAAATTGACTCAAAGAATTGTAAAAATTGTATAAAAATCTATTTATACAATTTTTTAAAACTTCTCATTTCTATACACTCTTTCATTCAAAATTGCAAATTCTCTCTGTATTGAATTAACATTTTTTTTTAACAAATAGATATCTCTAAGAAACGTTCAAAATAAATTTTATCATCGTTTTTGCATCGTGGCTTCGAAAGAAAACGCACATAGTTCATTTTCTCACAAAATCTAATTGCATGTTCCACGAGAATTTTCTAAAAAAAAAAAAAAGTTTCTAATTTTTTTCGTAGAAAATATCCAACTGTGTGTATACAGAGAGCGAAAAATAACTCTAAAAAAAAAAATCTCGATAAAGACTCGTATCTTTCCGAGAAAATGAAAGCTGTTAGCGTGAATGATGAACGAAGAAAGAGAGAATGATCGTTCTATTTCTATATCGAAAAAAAAAAAAAAAAAACTCGTCTCTTACGAGACGTGTACGTCTGAACACTATAATATAGGGACATAAAAGTCAATTGCCCGTAATTTATCGTGTAACGTCGGATAACTGTCGCTGATACTAATTAGTCGACGTAAAATTATTCGATACTCGCAACAGTATTGTGTAGATATAAGATTAACGATGCTACGAGAGTCAATGCTGGATGTTCTTCGAGAAAAAAAAAAAAAAAAAAATGTTTTTTCCGAAAAATATCACACGTCAATGAGAAATCATACTATATTTGATACTTGGAATAATTATTCGGTCTATGATGCATTTTAATAATTAACATCTATAAGTATTTGCAATTATTTATTGGAAATACGTGAAAATTTTTAATTTGAAAAGAAAAAAAATTCTTGTTTCGTTAAATTCTGAATGATTTGAGAGTGTACGGTAAAATTTTGCGATCATCTTTGAAACATTGTTTATAAACAATAATTTATAATTTCATTTATTTGGAGCGGAGACCAAATCAAGTAATAAAAATCTATATTGTGAAAGTTATATATGTATATACCGTAATAAATATTCAAATGCCAAACTGCTAATATTATAGAAAATTAACAATATTAACAAATCTATTGCCAAACAATTTGTACAACTATAATTTTATAAATTTTCATACTTTTATTTTCCTTTTTTTTATTTTATTTTCCAATGAGATTCATCTTCATTTTTGTGATACATGACTTAAATAATAATTCCAAGCATTAGAGGATAAAGGAAGAAGAGAAAAAGATATATAAACCTATACAATTTTTATTGGAAGTATTACATTCAACCAGCACAGACGAAGAGCTGAATATACTCACTCATGGTGCATACACCAATACACACTTACATGAGAAACACATGATACACAGGAACATAGACATATATATTATATGAGAATTAAGAAAAGAAAAAAAAAAAAAAAGATTAATAAGAAACGTTGTATAATGTTTTATCGTCGCTAAGAATAAATCGACGTAGTTTCGCGAATTATTAGCGTGTAATTAAAAGATTAAAAGAGGAACCGTATAAATATTTGTCGAGCCACTTCTCGTCCAGGAATAATTAATTAATTAACTCGATTCGATCAAGTATCTATAAATACTTATTCAAGTATTACGAAATCTCTTTATAAAAATGTTTTTGATTCTTAAACATCAACAAATGTATTTCCAAATGTATTTCATTCTTTTTTTTTTTTTTTTGGAAAATGGATTTTATTGAAAAATAAACTTTTAATATAATTTCGAATTCGAACGAATAAATTGTAAACAGCGATATTAGAATGTTGCGAAAAATACTTTTCCTTCGAACAAATTTAAAACGTAAAGAATGTATCAGAGACTTCTAAATGTATGCAAAATACGAGAAATAATATTCTCAAAACTTGATGATCGATCGGGAGTATCGTGAGAAGGGCGAAAAGTGGCTTAGTGTGAATTCTTTTGTTAACGTTTCAAGAGAATACCGCCCACGTTACTAAAAAAAAAAAAAAAAAACAGTGAGAAAGAGAGGGAGAGAGAGATAGAGAGAGAAAGAGAGAGAGAAAGAGAGAGGTCGAAGAGGTTAGAGGAGCGTAAAACGGTAGGGGTAGCTCTACAGTGAAAAGTTCGGGACCGAATAAAAAAAAAAAAAAAAAGAAGAAGAAAAGGGGGAGAAGTTGTCGAAGCATCAATATATCAAACTGTCGAGTACGTTGTAAAATTAATTGAAAAAAAAAAAATCTAGAGCTGTGCGGCAATGGAGGGGAGGACATTGAATAAAATGCTTCTCGATCCAACAGTATTTCTTTTATCCTCCGATCTCGTTCACTTGCCACGCTTTAAAAAAAGAAAAAAAAAAAAAAAAAAAAAAGAATATAAACGAAAGGAAAATACTTCGAATACTTGAATTCTGTCGACCTATTCGAATAAAAATTATTAATAATGAAAATCGAGTCTGTTTTGAATTTAAATTTGCGAACAAAGAAATAAAATGTATACTATTATCTTTCGAAATTGATCTATTTTAATTGATTTATTCAAAGAATCAAGAAATTAAATTCGTTTAAATGCAATTTACAAAATGCAAATAAAAATTATTTTTAGTTTTAATGGTCGTTCATTTTTTTTTTTTTTTTAATGAATAATATTATATACAAATGAATTTCTATTTTACATAGAAAATGCAAAGTGTTTAAACGATATAATTTAACAAAGCTATTAAAACAAGAAGAATAAGTATTACATATCAAGATTGAAATTATTTTTATAGCTTTGTTAAATTATTTATTACTTCTCAATACGAGAATGGAAATAGGATCCATTCCCTTTTATTAAATAAACAATTCTCGATTAAACGAAAATATTCGACGTTCGATGGGATTCGAAGTAAAGGATAAAAAAAAAAAAAATAACAATAAATAAAAAAAGAGAAAATTAGAAATATAATTGAAGAGGGGTGGAAAGTGAAGGGTGAGGGAGGTGGTGTTTAAAAAAAAAAAAAATCGCTAATCAGATTTAATCGCACGTGAACGTGCAGTTTTAGGACGAATATGTTATATATAAATATGAATATTATAAAAATATATATATATATAAAATATATATATTAATATTTAGATTTATATTATATGTATAAGGGGATGTTGACGTATATTGCGATAATGGTAACGGCGGGGTGCGAAAACGAGTGACACAGGGGACATTCGCGTCATTTTATTACTATTATTATTATTATTCATTAACGTTACGATTATTAGTATAAGTTTATAATAAATTTTCCGTTAAATATTATTAATTATTATCTTCTTAATGTATCTATTATAGCGATCGAAAATTTTAACCCTCGTTATTACTGAGGTTTTATTATTAAACGCCACAAATTATTAATTGATCATTAAGCTCGATGATCATTATGGTTAATTATAACGGTTAAGACTTGGATAGAACCGAGATTATTAGGATCAAGATCTATCGATCGCGTTTAACAGTGTGTTTTTCAGTATTAATCGAGGTTAGTGTGTTCCAGGGACGGAAATTCGGTTCAACCCTTTTGTTCTTCATATTGTTTCACAATCTTTTGATAGTTGATTGAAAAATTATTTTATTATAGGAATAAAAATATTAAAGAAAAAAATAGTCTTCTCTAATTTCGTTTAAACAATTAACTCTCTGTAATTAAAATTTACGAGTAAGTTAATTATAAATATAAACAATTAAAAGTTTAGTTCCGATATATAACTATATAACAAAGTAAAAATTAATATATTGATAGGCAATGAAAATAATTATAGAGGGTTAATTTTCAAAAGTGAGTCGAAATTCGAATATTGTGCATAATACATTAAAAAAAAAAAAAAAAAAAAAGGGTTGTTCTGAACGTTTCAAATAATCCCACCATATTTCCATTCCAATTTTTCATTCTCTTTTCACATCTGTTAAAAAAATTCTACTTCTTAAATTTCCATCATTCCTCTTTTGTTTTAATTCCACTTCTCTTCGAATCTACAAGCTCAAAGCTGCAAAATTATTACATATGTTACGTAAAATAAGTTAAGAAATATTTATAATTATCTAAGTCGATGTTTCATTGTTCTAATTTTCTTTTCTCCTTTTTTTTTTTTTTTTTGCAAATCTATCCATAAAAATTTCCACCGCTATCCATATCTTCGGTATGTAAATATAGGTTTTATCGTAATAAGTTTCTCATGCGATTGATGACAAGTATTGATATGTATCGTTAATTAACAAATGGCCTTTTTACGATAGTTTAAGTTTCTCTTCATGATAACGGCGGGATGAATATAATGATTATTTGACATATGTATCAACACATAATTCAGACATTTTTTTTTCTTTTTTTTTCCTTTTTTTTTTTTTTTTTTTTTTTAATAAGCGTGACTTTTCTAAAGGAAATGACAAATAGCGGACGACGAAGAGGACGATGGAGATGTTAGAGTTAATTTTCGATCGATATTAATTATTGACATGAATTATATGCGTCGTGTATTCCTACGTTTCATTGTCCTACGGCAGCCGGCATTATTTTGTAAAGAAGAATAAAAATAAATTGACAAATGTACAAGAACCGTACGACTATTCATTATTCTCTCACTCTCGTACTTGTCAATTTTAAATATAATATTTTTCTTTAATCTTAATTAATAAACATCTTATTTAACAAACTATTCTCAATATGGTTAAAAAAATCTTTTGTTTGGAATTTTGTATTGTATAAATAATTATTTCTGTTTTCGTCTTCTTTATTAATGAAATACAATATTTCGATCCAAATATAAGGAATATAAAATTTCATAACATAGAATAAATTGTGAACTGACAAATATTCAAAGAAGTATAAAAATATTCAGGTATATCCTTTCTATGAATCGTCTTGTTCTTTTTCGCCTTTCACTTTTTCTTCGTAATATTTTAATATAACTCGATCTGGAACAAGAGAATAAGATGGAAGATAAAATAAAGCTGAATGAAAATTTGGAAAATTTAATCCTATTTAACTCTCGTAGAGGAAAGTGTGATTAAATGCTCATGACAGAATTTCATTCTTGAAAGATTATCTGTTCCGGAAGCAGAACGACCTTCACGAGATACGTGATTGCGTTCCAATCTGGTTTCAAGATTCTTTGTCCAAGAAAAAAATTAATTAGGATCGTTTTTATCCTATTCGTGTGGGAAAAAGTTTAATTTATCGATTGTATAAAATAATTGATTAAAATGGATAAAAATTATATTCTCTGAATTTTTCAAGAAGCATATAAAATGGACAAAATAAAATTAAACATTACAAAAAAAAATTTTAAAAAAATCATGAGTTTTCCAATTTTTAACAGCTTTAAAATAACTTGATGAATTATTAAAAAAGTTGAAATTTATAGGGGAAAAAAAGACAAGATATTAAATATTTACCTCAAGCTTCGTTTATTGGTATATAAAAATGAAATGGATTAATCCGAAGATTTCCTTGAGAAATTTTAAACACAGATATCTTAGGTTCATTGATAATCGAAGGTTTAAATTGATTCTTTTTCCTTCTTGCATTAAACTCCATCTGACGTGTTGAAAGTAATTTTATTCTCCCTGTTAAAATAATCCATTAAAAAAAAAAAAAAACTTACAGATCCTTGCAATGCATCATTCTTCCTTAACCTATCTTCTTCTTTATGTTCCATCTGTTTCGTTCGTGGTTGACCAGTTTGAGCAACGACCACTCCTTCGATGTTTTGCATCTAACAGTGAAAATATATATAAATGGTATCGAATAATGGAATCAAATAAAGAAACTCAAGATCTAATCTACATCAGTTTTGCCATCAATCTTACTGAATTGGTGAACAATATCCGGAAACCGTGCGTTGCATCAGCGACGTACTCAACTGTCTGAATAACTCCTGCGTCATCGATGTAACTGTAAGCGCCTCGTGTTTCGCCGTTCGACATTCTGATTTCCGACCTCGCTGAGTACGGGCTACTGTAACCAAAACTGTACCGGCCGAAACTGTCCTGGTACGTGAGGATCGGTGCAGCTGGCTGGGCCAAAACGGAAGAAATGAAGCAGTAAGAGAAAAGAAGGATCTGTAAATAAGGACACTCGTGGTTAAATTTTGATAATTTTAACAATTAAACAATAATAATCAATTAAATGTTAAATTAGTATCGTTAAATTTTAGCGGTTGAGTTACATTAAAAATTAACAATCGAATATTTCATTTTGTTCGAAGAATATTTATTAATTGTTTATTGTAATTTCTGTTAAAATAAATTTGTTGGGAGTTTTGAAGTTTTTTTAAGAAAGGTAAGAAGATTAATATTAGAAGAAAAGGCGGTTATGAAAAATAGAATCGCAGTTATTTCTTAAATTGAATCGAATTGTCATTTATTTAACAATTAATCTTAGAGGAGGATAAAATTCAATGTCATCATATTATCTTTAGATAGTATATATATATTAAATTCCAATCTATCAAATTCTAATTTATAATCTTTTTCTTAAATTATAATTTCAAAACTCAATAAACTATAAAAATTCTAATCAATATTTATTTATAAATTTCAAATGCTATTCTTATTCAGATGCTATTTCAGATTATCAGACTAACAACTGTAAAGAACTGACGATATATTTCGTCGATTTCTAAAATCCATTTTATTTTATAACAAAATCTATTTTATTACAAAATCTAATAAAAATGAGAAGAGAATGACCTTCGTAACGATCCTTTATCGATTCCACTATCAATCTCTAATCTAAGACATTGGACAAACGCTCTTAAATCTAACCAAGGAATAAAGATCTTTCCAACGAAGCAAAAGCTTGAGAGACACTGCTCCATCCCCCATGATACCAGACCATTTTCACCCATATCTATCTATGTCCAGAGAGGCCTGAAGCCATTCCATTCCATTCCATTCACCCACGCGACCACACTTATTCCTTACGTGTACGCTCTTCATGGTGATTCGATTCGATATCTTGTAAATTCCAGCCACGTATTGCCCACTTTATATAGAAAGCACGCAAGCCAGGAGGGTGTTAGCCTGATCGCGGAAACACGAGGATCAAAGGTGCAACGAAACTGGTCGAGCTTGTGCCCAAGGACTCACTCGGTTGGAATCCGGCTCTGGAAACATTTTCACCGGGCCTTTTTTCACCTCTTCGAAACCTGAACACCCCGCCATATCCTAATATGTACGTCTCTTCAGGGCCGTCTTGGCACAAACATCCGCCTGCGCTCGAAGGAATCTTCTCATCGTCGCCATTTTCTATCGTCATAATCTATGAGCCAAGATATTTTTCTCGTGGCGCTAGCTACATAGAAGAATGCACAGAGATTTGTTGTGAGGAAGAATTTAAAAGATCGTTTAAAAGGAGAAGTGGCTTCGAACAGGATATTTATTAACGTGTTAGAGTATTGTGAAGTTGAATGGCTGGATTGGAATTCTGTTTGGGGGGGGGGGGCAACATATGTTGAGGTTAGGGAATTTTTTGTGAGAAAAGATGGCGTTGAATGGGTAATAGAGATTTTAACTAGAATTTTCAGAGTATTTTGAATTTCGATAAATTAAATTTTGTAGACGATACGAGATTCTGTCCGATGCAACATCAAAACGAGATGAACAACCTTTTTTTATTATTATTTTCTGTTCTTATATATTATATCCGTGAAAGGCAGAATCCGGCTAATAAGATTCGTCGCTGATGCCTCGAAGAAAAAAGTTAATAGGAACATAAAGCGTGTAATGGTGTCGTTGTTGAAACAACAATTTTAATGCTAAGAAAATTCAGAAAATTGCATCACGTTAACGGTTTTAAATACATTTTTATAAATAAGTATATCAATACATTATTTTATACGTAAGTATGTTTCATAGTAATAAGTTCAATAATTAAGATATTAAGTACTTACTAAGTAAGATACTAACTATTAAAATTATAGAAGCTTAGTATTAATTCATAAAATTGTTAAATTTTGCATAAACATAATAATTAATTTATTTATTTCAAATACAATTTTGTAGGAAGTTAATGCCATTATGGCATCTGTCTACGAATCTTCCGTTTTGTAATCATTTGTCAGGCTATTTGCATACGATCCTCGACCCAAATTCAATGCAATCGATTCTAAAATTGCCGCGATATTAATATGTATCAATTCCCTTAGACTACCGTGTCAAAGTGAAATTGAAGCTCGGATTTCTTTTTTTTTTTTTTGTCAAACAAATCGTGAATTTATTGCTAGTTGAAAGATAAGATACTCATCTGTCTGGTGATTTAGTCATTAATTTATTGGTTTCAAGTATTTTGTAATAAGATTTTATAGTAAATATATATATATATTGTTGTCAATTTCTCTTGTAATGATTATTCATTTTTCGATTCGTTTATTAAAAATTACTCATCAATAACAACACGATAATTTCTTCAAAATTCACTTTATTTAAACCAGTCTACAATCATCGTTCGCTTCTACATGGCAGTTTCAACAATCCCTTTATCATCCCTTCGAAAAAATATCAAAATTAAAAGGATCACAAAAAGGATAGAAAGCAACGATCAAAACGATTAATTTGCTTGATTTTTCATAGCCCATTTTTTCTCCTTTTTTTTTTTTTTCTTTTTTTCTCTCGAATCTAAATAATTAAACGATAAAACAGAAGCTGGCCAATCGAATCATTGGAAGAAAAAAAAAAAAGATATACCTTCTTCGAGAGAACATAACCGTAAATCGTTCCCCATCCATAGCCCATGTTCCCCTCGCTACGAGCAACTAATAAGTATCGACTAATTAATCACGAATGATCCTTCGTTTATTTTTAATTAACACGTTCACTGCGATGATCAAATCCTCGGTACCTACATATATTCTAACACGCTAACACGAATAATTTTCATACAAAAGCTATTTCTACGTCGCAAAAACTTTACACACACATATATATATATATATATATGAATCACTACTTAATATGGATTATTATGAAAGCTTTTCCTGCCTTTTCTCGACAAAATTTCATGATTTTCTCCGTGTGAGTAAAAGTACGTGCCGATTCGAATAGAAAGACGCAAGCGGTGAACGTGTCAGAAACGATATCAGTTAATCAATAGACGAGGCGTCCATAGGCGAGCGCGGGGCCAGCAACAGCAAGGACGTCGGCAGACTTGGCTGCCTCGTTGGCCAGGTTCAGTTTCTCGTTCAGATGAGCGTTCGCGTGGGCTGCTTTCGCCACAGCCACTTCCTGGGTGTCTTGCACCCTGCCGTCAGGGCCGATGGGCGCAGCGGGCACCACAACGGCGTTGCTGGCCACAAGGGGTACCGCGACTGCCGGGGCAGCCGTCACTATCGTCCCCGATGATCTGGCCGCCTCGTTCGCCAGGTTGATCCTCTCGTTGAATTGGGCTGCCGCGTGAGCCGCCTTCGCCGCAGCCACTTCCGGTGTGTCCTGCACTCTTCCATCGGGGCCTACCGTTGCCGCCTGGATCACTGCCGGAGCCACTATCCCGTTGGTGACCAGAGGTACCAGCGGTCTAAAAAGCGATTCTTACGTTTTAACCATCGATCCTACAAATCCTCGAGGATCAATAAATTCGACCGAGGATAAGAATAAAAAGCCCCCTCTTTCTCCGGTTTAAAAGAAAGGAAGGAAGAAAATCACCTGTTGAGATCCGCAGCGACCGACCTAGCTGCCTCGTTGGCCAAATTCAGCCTCTCGTGCGCCTGAGCCGCGGCGTGGGCCGCCTTCGCCACGGCTACCTCAGGCGTGTCGACCACCCTTCCGTCAGGACCGAGAGGCGCTCCCGGTACCAGAACGCTCGGGGCAGCTACCAACAGGGAGGACTGTTTGAGCGTGACTGTCGCCTGGGACGACGGGCCTCCTCCACCCGATCTGGCCGCCTCGTCGGCCAGCTTCAATCTCTCGTTGAGATGAGCGGCCGCGTGCTCCGCCTTGGCGACGGCCACCTCCGGCGTGTCCAGCACACGGCCGTCGGGCCCAACGGGCGCCGCCGGGGTCAAAGTGGCGATCAGGGGCCCGGACAAGATCCCCGGCTTGGCAAATGCCGGGGAGACCAGGCACGCCAACAGTAAACCGGCAACCGGACCCATGACGACGGTCATGGTTCGAGACGTTGTTTAGGCTGATCTGAGGCTTCCTGCCCGATTTTCTGAGGAGGGATCGGCGACGTGTCGATCGTGATCTCGCTCGGAGGATCGTTGGACGCGCTCCCGGAGACTATGAGACGCGTCGTCCTAGAACAGCTTTTATAGCCGTAGATCACTGTGTATCGGGCTGTGGTCGGGCTAATAAGATGTAAGATCACGTAACGTGGTGTGATGGATCCAGGGCGGATTTTTCGCGACGGCGGGCCGCCTGGGACACCCGCGTTTCCGCTCTCCCTGGGGGCAAGGTAAGCGTGTTTGTAAAACGAGTAGACGGCCGGCTCTGCGGGTGTGGACGCGAAGCCGAGGAAAAATGGAGCCGCCACTCTGGGGGGCTCTCCATTTTCGTGGCACTCTCTCACCGGCGCGCGGGAAGACACCCGATCCCGTTGTCATTTCTCTAGCCAGGCCTGGCCATGGATACCAAGGGCGATGCCGGCGAAGGCCGACGATCGCGTAACTGTTCGTCGCCTCGGTCCGCAGCCCGATAAGCTGTGTTGGATCACGTAGCACGATTTTTTACCGACGTCCTACTCGCTATACGATGATTTTGGATTGGATTTGGGATTAGGTGTCGCGTGATTTCTTTAGGTATCGAGTGGAGGGGTTGGATATTGTTGGTAAGTGGGTTGTGGGTGTACATTTCATTATTAATATTATTATTATTGTTATTATTATTATTATTATTATTTTATTTCATTATTTCATCTTATTATTTATTATAAGATTGGATGATTGGATTATTGGTGTTTATTATTGATTGTCGTTGTTGAGGTTTATTTGACAGTGGTGTTTAGTTACAAATTTAGAGAATTTGGAGTTTCATTAGTGAAATGCAAATGGTAATTAAATTTTCTTTAAAAAGTGTAAAATTTATTATACGTATCTTTTTTTTTTTTTTTTTTTCCTTTGTAAATTAATATGTTCGCGATGTTTGTAGTAATTTAACTATCACCTTCTGTAAGTAAATTAATATTGTTAGAATAATGAAAGTATAACGTAGCGGTATTAAAAGGTATCGAAATATATAATAAAATGGAACTGTAATACTATAGCACTGGCGTGATATTACCATATTATTGTTGCATAAATATTAACTCTAGAAACCGGTATGTATTTTAATTTTTTTTTTTTATTTAATTTATAGCCAAATTAAAAATAAATTCTGTCTAAGAGAATTTAAAAAAAATCAATCAATGACAATTTCTTTTTATTTTATTCGATTTCAAATTCGACGTAATATTTCATAAATAATTTACAAATTAATAATTTTTTAAATTAATAAAAAACAAATTTTCAATGAGAAAATATATAACATTCAAAAATTCGAAAATTTCGAAAATTCAAAATTTCTCAACACACGTTCGTAATATATTTTACATGATGAAAATCTGATTTCTATCTGGAAGCTTTTATCAAAAATATAACATTGAAACACAATTTTTTATTATTTTTTGCATCACTTAATTTCTCATTAATCCAATTCCGATAATCTCCTATTATATCATAAAAAAAAAAAAGAAAAGAAAAGAATCAAACAAATATCTATAAAATTGATAAACAACAATTCAATCGTTCCAATCTCGTTAATTTAAACAAAAATCTCAAGATTTCCCTTTTAAATGGACAAAAACTCAATTACAAATCCACCTTTGAGATCTATTTTGAAAAAGTTCGAGGTCGTCGAAATCGTCGATCTCGTAACAATCGCGCAAAAAGTTCTTCTAGTTTGGAGAAAAAAAAGAAGAAGAGAGAGAGAAAGAATCGAAGATTGTTTCGAAAATTATCGAATTCAGACGGGGAGGGCATCGATTGGACCGAATGTCAATGTCAGGTGTGGTTAATTTTATTGGACATAGGGCGTTTCCTATTCGCGCGTTCTCCCATCGATGGACGCGTGCCCCATGGAGCGAAACCTTTTCTCCCAGGTGCTATATAAAGGCCAGGGGACGAAGTGGACACCATGAGACCGATCCAAGGTACCTTGGCGAGTACTGTACGCTCAGATAGCGCGCAAGGAGCCACAGTTTGTCCACAAGATGAAATTTCTCGTGAGTATTTATCGTTTCTCGAACACTTTGATTTTTATCCATTTTCCGTCTCTTCCAAGATCAGTTTTGGTAATGTGCACGGAAAATAAGAGAAGGATATAAAATATTGAAAATTTAATTTCTGTTTTGCATTTATAACATTTACTTTTCGTTACATTGTAATCATATTTTGCATTTATAAAATTAATAAATCTTCAAATTTCAATTTTTTTTTTTAAAAAATGATACTCTTATTGTATGAATTTAAAATATATACCACAATTTTTTACACGTACTAAATTTTCTATTTTAAGAAAATATACAATTTATTACTCTTTCGTAATAATTTGAAAAATGATTACGATTGATACATATTTTTTTCTTTGAACACCATTAAATAGTAATACATAATGCTTTTTAATCTCATAAATAAAACTAAAAACTTGAAAAATTTAAAATAAAAATTTAGAATTTAAAACAGCATTTAACATTTATTTAATTTATCATTGCGAAACTATACATTTTCAATAAATAATACCAATTTGTAAATAATATCAATTGTCACAACCCAGTATCGATTCCCTTAAAAAAAAAAAAATTTAACGTACTTACGGATTAATCTAACCTATGCCAACATTCAACTCTTAATATTCATTTTCAGATCATTCTCTCCGCTCTGGTAGCAGCGGCGTCTGCCAGGCCAGGCTTGCTAGTAGCGCCACAGGTGGCAGCACTTGCGACGCCCTTAACCATCACCAAACTGGTACCTGGCGCGCCCATAGGACTCGACGGCCGAGTCGTGGACACCCCGGAAGTAGCCCTGGCAAAGGCGGAACACGCGGCAGCCCACATCAACGAAAGAATCAATCTCGCGCAAGAGTCGCTCAAATCGGCTGATGCGATCGCCATTACAGGTCCCCTTGTCGCCAGCAGCGTGGAACCCATCGCAGTTGCGGCCAAAATCGTGCCTGCGGCCCCTCTGGGCCCCGACGGCCGTGTCGTGGACACACCTGAAGTGGCTCTGGCCAAGGCGGAGCACGCTGCCGCTCACATAAATCAGAAGATAGAGCAAGCTGTCGAGCAAAGACAATCCTCCTCTCTGGAGATTCCTCTTGTCCTGTCCACGTATTCAGGACCCGTGATTCAAAAGGTTTTACTTAACGGGCTTTAAACGAAAAGGTTTTAAACGAAAGTTTTATTATTATTGCCAGGATGATAACTGCTGTTCGACGACTGTTTGTTACATGAAATACTCGTTTTTTTGTACATAATTGTGGGCCGATTGAATAAAACGTTTTTGAACTATTACTAATTGAAACTTGATTCGATTATTTTTGCAGATATCTTTATTTTTATTTTTACTTTTTTCCTTGCCTTGTTTTTTTTTTTTTTTCATGGCAGCTTAGATTGGTTTATCATGAAATTAATAGAAAGAATGGTTAATTTTATTAATTATTTTACACTGCTATTAAATTTATAACTTTTTAAATTTTTTTTACCCTATTTTCTATTTCTGCCTCTTGTGTCTTGTTGTAAGAGTGATACTTTTCTTAATTTTTAGAAAATATGATAGCAGTTGGAATTAAGAACACAAAAATAGAAGAGTAAAAGGCAGAGTAAATGGTGGGGATGTTCATTGATAAAATTAAGAGCGCTTTCGATACCCTTAGTCAGTTCGTTGCTAACTTGCATGGAGGCAGGGCGCTTGCTAAGATTTCGAGTGAACGATCGAAATATTTTTAGACTATTCATTCGAAATTTTTTAGATAATTTGAATTTTTTTTTAATAATTAAATTTTATAAAACAAATATTATACAACTAATCGAGAATAGAATATCAATAATGATAAAACTATTAGAATAATAATCTAAGCATATTATTAATGTAGAAGATTTTTTTACTATTATTATTATTAATATTATTATATTTTATATTTTTTAATCCTACTTTTGCGAACAGTTTCATCTCATACATTCGTCTTTTCGATCGATAGAAATCTTGTCTTATTTTAAACTTCGTGATGTAAGAATTTGAATTGAAAATTTTTAAAGAACCGCTACAAAGAAAGGGAAAACAAAAAAATTAGAAATTATTTTCATTATTATTTCATTCGACATTTTACATTTATCGTAGATTTTTCGCTTCTATCAATCTTTTAAATAATAAATAATACTATAGAATATTAAAATTTCCAGATTTAAATCTTTGCTATTACTTTCTTCACGATCCGTGAGATACAGCGTTCTCTCTCAGTGGCGCGCACAAACCGTTTCCATAGCTTCGATAGCTGGTTTCCTAAACTGGAACGCAAAAATGACGCTCAAAATTGTCACACAATTGTCAGAGCGCTCGTCGCGGCTCTTCTTAAAAACGAAAGAACGCTCTCTCGGATCAGGCGAAACTGGAAGTGATTCTGAAACTTTCGAAGTTGGCTGGAAAAAAATTATCTGTCTATCTTTTCTGTCTATCTTATCTGTCCATCTTATCTATTTATCTGTTTCTGTTTCGCACGAAACTTTCAAAGTTGGTTGGAAAATAGTTATCTGACTATCTTATCTGACTATCTTATCTATTTATCTGTCTCTGTTTTGCACGAAATTTTCGAAGTTGATTGGAAAATAGTTATCTGTTTATCTTATCTGACTATCTTATTTGTTTATCTTATATGTTTCGTACAAAACTTTCAAAGTTGGTTGGAAAAAAATTATCTGTCTATCTTATCTGATTATCTTATCTATTTATCTTATCTATTTATCTATCTTATCTGTTTATCTTATCTATTTATCTTATCTATTTATCTGTCTCTCTGTTTCGCATGAAACTTTTGAAGTTGGTTGGAAAATAGTTATCTGACTATCTTATCTTTTATTTTATAAAAATTACCAATAATGTCTCATAAGTTCGATCAATTTATTGAAGGATAGGCAAAATTGAAGAGTTGCATATAACATTTTCAATGCATTTTGTATCTTTCGTTTGGGAACCGCTGCTTCAAGCCATTCTTTCTTCAGGATATCGAAGAATATGAGACAGTCAAGGTTGCTGTTCGAGCCTTTTCCTGCGCCCACGAAGAGTATTATACGTGTACTTACACGATTTCATGACGTAGAAATAAATTTGAACACTATTTCTCAACGACTATAACGTCGACTATAACGTGCAAGCGTTATAATATTTACTTTCCTGTTTCGATTCGTTCAAAAATCTTTTTATGTACGAAACAAAGGAAAAATTGATTGATCTCAATTGAATAAATTTAATACGTTATATTACACAATTATTCTACTTTACACGTACTATTACTATTGCCATTATATCATATTACATTACTCGATGTAAAAATTATTTTTTATTTTCATTATGAAAGCGATCAATATTTTTGGAGATAAATACATAATGAATTTTCAGTAACAATGAACCTCGCAAGAAGTTCAGTGTCCTTCATACAACATAGCTCGATTCAAAGTCACGAAATTCAAATATTCACGGTCAACGAGTTTGTTCGTCGATAATGGGGCGTGTCTCTGAAAAGAGATTATTAAATCTTGTCTCGATCGAAAAAAAAAAACACAGATTATGGATTCGTAATATTTTTTTCTAGCATTTTATAAATATTTTCGTCAGTTGAAAAAATTCAATCACAAAAAAATCAAAGATTAAAAAATCTAAAGATTAAGAAGTGTCGAAATTTTAAGAGATCGTAATACAATTTTTCAATTATTATAACATATTCGTTAATTAATTTCAATTTTATTTTAGTTTTTTTTTTTTTAGTAAAATTTATTTTTAAACAAAATATAATCCTGAAAATAATTAAGAGGAAAGGTGACTGGTTCACTTTTTTTTAGAAGCATAATGTATTCTTAACGACGTCTAATTAAGCACAAATGTGTCAGAGGCACAGAACTAAATTAAATAGATGATCTTAATGAGATCTAGATTAATCAAATCGTAAAATAATTTAATTTTAATAATTGTTTATATCATGGAAGAAATTTACACTTAACGCTCTATAAAATTCAGAATAAAAATTATTATATTATATATACACATTCTTTTATTCAAAAAATTTTATTCCTTTATTTTGTTAAAATTTTATTATTTTAATTAAAAAGTTTCTTTTCATAATCTTTGACTAATCTTTAGCTGAATAAAAAAAAATTCCATAAACAAAAATTTCAATTCAAAAAATATAATCATAGTTACAAAAAATATATTAATTAAATATATTAATTATTACCATTTGGAAATTAGATTAAGAAACCTTATTTATGAACCTTTTTTTATAGACTTGATTAAGATAAAATATCTTAATCACGATCTTCGATCTTTCTTTTTCTTTTCTTTCTTTCTTTTTTTTTTTCTCCTTAACCTTCTATCCTTTTCAAAATTTCTCTTGATGCCATCTAATCTTCGATACACACACTTTGTAACGAAACGTTTTTCTAACGATGATCATATCGCAGTGATTGAAAAACCTTAAAACCGATGTTGGCGCAATATCAAAGGGTTTCCTTCGATCTAATTGAAAAAAAAAAGGAACATGGCCAGCTTTCTAATATTATTCGTATGCAGTTACAAAATCGTTTTTACCATTGTTATTTCGCCAATTGAAAATTGTCTTGGACGATTGTGACACATAAATATTTCCCAATTACACATGCAATAGGGTGACAAAACAGTCTTTGCAGTTCTTTATTCATATCCGATACTTATTTTATTCATTTCTTTTAATATTTGATCATTTTAATATTCAAGTATTTATTTGGCTATTATTTTATAACTTAATAATATTTTTTTTTTAATTCATTAGAATATTTAGAAGTTTTACAAATTTTATTACAAAATTTATTTGTAATAAACGAATTTTGATTCATAATTATTAGAGTTAATAAATTTTTAATTGAAAGTTGTCAAATAAATTACGACTTTTTTTATTTTATTTTAACTTATTAATCGATATCACGAAAGATTAATAACATTTCTTAACATCTCGCATGTGATTTATTTTTATATATTATATAATTGACGAAATTTTTAAATTATCGATTTATTTCGTATACTTTAATACCTTCCAAAAAGCTATTAATATAATGATAAATGTGATCAAATTCGAAATTTAATTCCCATATTAAAAAATTTATGATTGCATGGATTCCTTTCTATCAAGCTGTTATTTATTTCTATCAAATTTTAGATATTGTGCAAAATCATAATTTTTTCACTTCATTCTCTGAAATGCAATATAAAATTAAAAAAAAAAAACTCAAACGCATCGAAGATGAGTATAAAAATTAAAAGTGTTAATTAAAAATTCAAAATTAACAATTTAAAGTTTTAAATGAATTCGTTAATTTGAGCAATATTCGAGCAATAAATCATTTCATCTTTATTAACACTTAATAATAAATTAACATTCTCGCTAACTCGTATTAATGAATTGCAACACCTCTTTAATACAGAACAAGATCTTTTTCATACGAACCAATTTATTTGATCGAGCGATCCGTATAGCACAACTTTGCACGATGGAAAAATATCGAAGGAATGCATTCTTGCTGCAGACTGTCCTTCGTTCTCGAGTCCTTCGTTCGTTCAGGGTTGGTAAGTCGTTTAACACTTGCATGAACGGCTTTGTTTAAAGGACAGCAAAGTACTGGCGAAAGGAGAAATAAAATAAAAGGGAGTAGTAGATGTTGAAAATTTTTACTTTTATATTAAATAAATCGTGGCACGATGGAACAAATACGATAAGAAAGGTTATTTTATTCTCGCGAATAAAAGTAATAATCTTGCAAATTTTAATAATAAGATTAAAGAAAAAAAAAATGTATAGAATTTTATTTAACGCGTAAGAAATACAATTGCAAATTTTATTCAAATTTTAAAATAAAGATATTGCAATTATAAATTATACAATATCCATTAATGATATCGATAATTATACAAATACAAATATTAGATAAATTTTACACTATTCAAAGGAATAATAGAAAAGAAAAATGTAGAAATTTAATTATAACATTGAACGTCTTCTCATCGCGATCAAGATTATTTCCCATATGCAATTATGGGGAAAAGTGTCTCTCGGATGTAACTTCCTTCGTCACGAATGTAATCCATTTCTCACGTGACGATCTCACGTGATCTTTCTCACTGCATTTTGCTCACAAATTGAATAACAACACTGGATGGATATTCGCTTAAATATATTTCTCAATTCAAAATCGCACAACTTCTCAAACTATTCTACGAAAACTTTTGAAAACTCCGCCCCAACTTTTGCAACTTTGACAGTTACGACGATCAACCGCCATTTCTCGCCAATTATACTTCCATCTTCCTTCCTCCAAGCATCTCCTTTCATCCATTCAACCCCACTTTATCTTCAAACTCACTTTAATCCCATACTCTTCCACGCCCATAAATAATTTCGCGCAATTCTACTTTATTCTCCACCTACAAAACCTAATTCTTTTAAGTTCAAGATTCACTAACACGCAATTCACTAATCGATTGCACAATTACCATTCAATTTCCTTTTCCAAACACAATCGACAACATTTCTTCCAATATTCCCTAGTCCTTTCAATACCAATATGCTTCCCCCAATATGCGCTCCCCAATGACCCAGACCTAAGCCAACCCTTCCTCCCAATCGTAACCAATCGCACCCCCTCCAGTCCCATCCTTCCGGTCCAGGAGTGCATGGACCCCGTTGAAATGCCAAGGTCCTGGCGCGAAGCAGCCGCCTGAATAGGAGGGGAGGGGAGGGGGAGTATCCTTTTTCCTGGCGCGCTTCCCAGGCTACGTGGGCTAACCGATCACCCGGCTCCTTCCAGGCCGTGGTCCACGTGGGAGGGGGCGGATGATCACCGCTATAAATGCTACCAACGGCCGTTCTCCAGGAACACAAAACGTGAGGCCGGGCCGGGTAAGCGTGGAGCTGGAGCGGAAACGAGCGAGTACTGGCCACCAGCAGCGCTTTTCGCACAGGGGAAAAACAAGCTTCGGATTGGGGGAAAAAAAAAAAAAAAAAAAAGAAAAAGAAAGGAAAGTGATCGAGAGAAAGGAGACATGAGGGGATTGGTGAGTTTTCTTCCTTCTTCGATTCTGTGTGGACAGGTCGACGAATGGCGGGCAAAGTGAAAGGTATTATTATTATAGGGTAGGATAGATGGACAACCACGCCGCGTGTCAAAAGAGACAGCGAGTTTGAGGATTCTGACAGATTTTGTTCAGAAATTGTCGAACAGTTCTTCTGCTTCTCTGTATAAAAATTCGAATGACGATTTGATTTATTCGATCGAGAGAAATAATTTAACATTAATTTAAATGGGGATATAATAAAATATGGGGATATAAAATTTTTTTGAATTGAAATTTGAAAAGACACCAGAATTTTTATAATTATTATAATTAATACTTTGTCGATAATATTCCAACACTCTCGATTTTATTTTTCAGATCGTTTTCATCGCAACGGTGGCCAGCTGCAGAGCCGGTTTCCTCGGCTCGCCCTCGTTCGGCGAGCCCCAGGTGCACCCCCAACCGGCGCCCCAGAGGTTCGCACCCCCGGCACCGGTTGGCCAAGACGGAAACGTGATCGATACCCCGGAAGTCGCCCAAGCGAAGGCTGCCCACTTCGCGGAATTCGCTAGGGCCGCGGCCAGAGCCGCCGAGGAGAGCAAGAATCAGCCCCAATCGGTCGAGTACAATCCCCAGTCCCAAGCCTACAACTTCCCCTCTTCCCAACCCTCCACCTACGTCAGGCAGCAAGCCTATCAGCCGCCCGCGCCGATCTACCAATCTGCTCCAGGTAAATTTTCCCACAGTTCACTTCTCTTCTTTCATTTCTTCTTAATCCTTCTTGATCCCCTCCCGAATAATAATTTTTAAGAACAAGTTTCGTTTTCGATAGAATTAAAATTAATTCGTCGATAAAAAAAAATACAATTCCAGCACCGGCGCCAATGTACAATCAACCGAATACGGTATCAGCCGGTTACCAGCCGCAGTATACGGGAAATACGAACTTTGTCGGGCAGCAAAGTTTCGCTGCCAACGTGAAACCCACCCCTTTCGTGCCTGCGCCCCTCGCGGAGGATGGGACTGTAATCGATACGCCGGAAGTGGCCGCTCTTAAGGCAGCCAGGTTGGCAGAATTGGCCGAGGCCGAGGCGAGGGCGTATAAGTTTGCACAGGAATACAAACCGGAAGTCCAAGGCCAAGGTACGTTCGCAAAAGGTGACCGAGAGTAATGATTACGTAAGAAGTTTATCTCGATTTTTAATTTCGTCGAATGTTTTAATATTTCTTTCTGTTTCTATTGCAGGATAATAATTCTTTGAAATTCCTTTTCTTTTCTTTTTTTCTTTTTTAATTTCTTTATCAGTTATGAAATTAGTATCGCGATATTTGTCCTCGTGGTGTTGAAAAATATTATTTTTGTCGTGACGTAATATTTATATAACGTACGTAGAGGAATTCGTACAAGAGACTAGAGAATTATTGAACTCTTGCCAACTATAAATACATTGGTAACACCCTGCGCTAACGTAAGAATTGAATAGTTGCTCAACAACTTAATCGTTCGATTGTTCCTGCGAGAATAGCATGGTATGGCCACTAGTCGTTAGGCATATAATCGTGACCCGGCCATTTCTCTTCTGGAATATCAAGCAACATCGTAGCAACGACATCGTAGGTCACGTAGAGTTTCACTCTAATTGTACAAATAATTTTGAAGATTAGTATAAATGCATAAAATGTAAATCAATCAAATATCTTTTTTCCATTTAAAAAATTAAAAAGAATTCAATAAGAAAAATTCAAACTGATTGATAAGAATTTTTCTATTTTTTATAATTTCTACAATTATTTGTGGAATTTCTAAGTATGCACGAATTTCTAACGAATTCTTAATCATAAAAAATAAATGGATAAATAAAGTTCTTTTAATTTTAGATTAAGGATTGATAATTAAATTGTTTTTCGTTTTATTTCAGCTTATGCTAGTCCACCAGCCGCTCCAGTCCAATACAATTCTCCCGCGGCTAGAGTATTTCCTGGCGCAGCGCCCTCGTATCCCGCGGCGCAACCAGCATTTGGCAAACCTGCTTTCCAACCTCAAAATTATCAATCGCAGCAATTAGTCGGAGCTTATTAAATTGAGACGAATCGTGACGTATTTGTACATAATTTAGGTCAATAAATTGTTCCCCCTCCTCTTTTTTAAATTTCTCATTTCTTATTCCTTCTACTCCGCTCGTTCGTTTGTGTTTCTTTCTTTGATATATTTAATTTTTAGTGTAATACTAGGGATAATTGTCAAAAAAAATTTTTTTTACTCTTTCTTTTAGAGAAACAAAAATTTTAAAAGGATCAAGAATTTTAGAAATATTTTTCGAGAATTTTATTTATTTTAGTATTATTTTAACAAATATTAGAGAGTTGTAAATTCTATAGTTTGATAGAATAAGTAACAATAAGAAATATATTTTTACATAATTTTTCTAAATAAATTTTGAATTTTTTCCATCAAATCAATTTATTTTCTTTTTCTTTGCATTAAAAATTATAATTTTAAAAATTCCTTGCTTCATATTCATTTATCATTTTTCTCTATTATTTTAGTATTTGATATAAAAAATATATTTTTATATCATACGTTCCCACAATTTATAACTTGTATTGCATTATTTTCACACAATATATATAATATATTAATATTCAGAATTATTAATTTCATACTCGATACTACATTAATACTTTAAGTATCATATTTAAAGTTTAAAGTTATATATTATACGAAATTCATCGATAAACTTTCGTTACACTTAATATATACTAATATATATACTACGTTATTAGACTTATGTATTAAGTTCAAGAAATCGACACTTATATTCCAGATATCCGATGAATTTTTATTATGTAGGTTAACGCGTAATTCTCGCCCGAGAAGCCACCAAAAATCAATGCGTCAAACAAATTGCCAAGCAATATTATTCGTCAGAAACCACGAGTTAACCTATATTTGATTTCGTTGTGCGGTTAGCGTAATCCAAGAAAGATTGGAAAGATGTCTTCACGTCGATCGGGTTAGATGAACACCTTCTTCAGGGTCGTTTAACATTGAATATCGGAAAATGGAAGAAAATTTTTTTTATTATAAATTGATATCGATAAGAAGAACGATATTATAACACAAATAAACGTCGAAACAAAAAATTCAAAAGAAAAATAAATAAATATGTATCACGAAGTGCCGAAGAATTGCTCGATGAGAAAAAAAATTTCAGGGTTTCCCTCGTAGAATTATCGTAACGATTGTCTCGTGCGATTGCGGTTTCTGCTCGTGCGATTTCGCGCGAAAAGAAGCGGTCAAAAAGTTTCGTCAGAATACGAAAAAAAAAAAAAAAAAACGATTCTAGTTGATTGATCAATAAGAATAGTGTAGTGTCAATGGCTTCTCGAATAACTTATCGAAATTTTCGTATCGTTTTTTTTTTTTTTAAAGCAACGAAATTCAAAGAATTTTTGTCCTTTTTTTATTTTCATTTTATTAAAATTCCTTAAAATTTCTGCTTTAATACGCGTGCAACATAATCTTCCGCGAGAATAAACGAATTTTTTTTCCAATTCAATTTGGCTCGGTGATCCACTTTCTATGATGGGATAAAATAGAAATCTCATCGAAATAGGATTACCAGCCGTGTTACCAGCCACCTTCAGGCTACAGTTGTTGCGACATAGGTCGCATTGGTGTACGAAACACGTGAGAAGGAGCTGGGAACGTGGATTCGTTCCTGCTGAACGAACTCTAGCATCGTGATTCGTCGCTTTTGGAAAGGTCGAGAATTATAACTTGTTCGAGTCGGCATTCCTAAATAGGAGCATGTAAATATACGTATATGGATCATTATTATTTAAGATACATAATAACAAGTAACAAAGTTAAAGTTACTTTTTCATTCATTTTAGCTCCAATAAAAATTACAGTACTTATATATTTTTTTTTTTTTGTAAATCATTCATAATAATGTTGAATATTAATATTTAAAAAATGTTTCATCTTCGAATAGAATGAAAATTAATTTTCTATTTGAATTCTTTATATTTTCCAAAACATGAATTCTCATCAATGAATTTTAATTAATCGTGATCTAATTAGTACATGCGTTACAGTTTTTTTTTTGAAGTTATCGATCGAATTATATCACATATTGGATTGTAAATCCAATTTTGATTGAGAATCCAAATCAATGCTAATTAAATGAAACGAGGCTACTATTCTAATTTATTGTGTTCGTGTAATGATTATACACGACAAATAAACTATTGTAAAGTTTTGATTTATTCGAATCAATCTCTAAATCAGTTCAATTTTTCATTTTCTTGTAATTTTAAGAAATTAATTAATTAATAAGAAATAATTAATAAGAAATTAATTAATTAATAAGAAAGAAATTAATTAATTATTTCGAACTTGAGGGATTGCAATTTTAAAAAATTTTATATTCAAGAAAATTAATTTCCAAACTTTTTCACAGGAAGAATTTTTGAAACAGATTGTCTCCTATTTCTTTCTATGTCTGATTGTAAAATTATAAATTTAATTTGGAAAAGTATTCGCAAAAATTTGTCGTTGAAATTATTTCAAAGCGTGTTACACGAATTTTGAAACGGTATCGATGCGTGATTGGCTAGACTGTATCTGGACCATCATTTATAAGGGGACAGGAGCTCATCGTGGAAACAGGACTGCCTTGAAGAGATCACTGGATCACTAAGGGTATCTATGATCCCGTGGGTATCTAGTCGTCCGTGAATCGGGGTCGAAACCACAAAAAAGTCTTCTCCAATGTTGTCTTTGTGGCGAGGGGGTTGCAACGCTGAAAACTGACCTCGAAAAGTCGAGACGAAACATCAGGGACGTTTGCAAACTGGATTAATTTTTAATATTTAATGGATACTATAATTGTTCAATTTCTTGTGTTTGCATTTTAAGAAAATTATTTTTATTAAAAGGAAGATATTCTTTTCACAATTTTACCACAATTGTTCATAAGAATTTTAAGATTCTTGTTAATATTCTGTCAGAAAAAATTGTTAAGATTTTCATTTTCAAATTATTTTTGGCTGAAAATCGCTATCTCCAACAACAAATAAATCTTAAAAATTTATCAGAATCATAACTTGTGTAATTTAATATTTAGAAAAAAAAATCGTCATTAATTGAACTCAAAAGCAAAGCTCAATAAAAATTCTTCAAAAATAAAAATTCAAATTTATCGAATATTACTTACTATTTTTTGGATTTTTCCTACATCTCTGCAAATGAATCTCAGTTTCAATCAGACAATCAATCCGCGATATCTCACCGCAATTTCTTCAAAACTTTAACTACAACTACAAGATCATGATGCATGTTTAACGAGAAAACAATTAAAGTATCGTTTTACATGTCAGGTATTGATCATCGTAACGTGGTTTTACTCGCATCGAAACCGCGACGCTATAAAAGCTAGATCGACCGATCGAACCAGCCACACTCGTAACCGAGACGTCCGTTTCGTGGTGTCCTAACAGCATGATCTTGCTCGTAAGTGTGTCGAGGGGAAAAAAAAAAAATAGTTTCATTATCATTAATGATCTATATGATTCGATAATTGGACGTTTATTGAAAAATAATAATAATAAAAAAAAAATATATATATATATATTTTCAAATATTCGTATAACATTAAATTTTTAATTTCGATTACTTTTTTCTTTCTTTTTATATTATTTTTTTCTCCAAAATTTCTCCAATCGAAAAACTCACAGGATGCAACGTGATCCTTCGTCGCACTTTTCCAGATAGTCCTGGCCGCGTCACTGGTGGCGTCGACGATCGCCGAATCCTACGAGGACAGAGAATACATTCAGTACAGAGGTCCTCCAGCGCCATTGACCAGCGATGGGATGGTCATGGACACGCCGGAAGTGGCCCATGCGAGGGCTGCCCACCTAGCGTTGCACGCTGAAACGATGGCCAGACTGAGGAAGGCTCAGAACGATTACGAGATGTACGAAAATAACGAAATGTCGTACATGCCGCAAGTGATGGACCCTGTCGAGACCGTGATGCAGAAGAGGCAGAGGCAGAGGGAATACATGCCTTTGGAAAGCGATGGAAATGCTATGGAGAATCCCGAGGTAATTTAAGAATTTAAAATCAGAATTTTAAGATCCGCCATTGTTACGATGTGCGCGAAAAAAAGGATTTGTTTTCTTTTCCTTTTTTTTTTTCGAAATGAAAAAGAAACATGGTTTTTTATTTACTTTTTAAAGATGACAGATGCGAAGAGTTCTCGTTTGACAACGCGTGCACGAGCAGCCTCGAAGGCGTCGGAATTTTACGAGTTTGACATCTTCGATGGACGAAAAAATTTGGTTTACCTTGCACCCGTTCGAGTCACTTACAAACACGCGCCAACAATGGGTTACAGAGGACCACTAGCGCCACTCGGCCCTGATGGCCGCGTCGTGGATACACCGGAAGTGATGAGGGCGCGCGAGGCGCATATGAAGGCACACGCTCGCGCTGTAGCACTCTCCACTCAGAACGATCTTTATTATTAAAACGAGATAGGATTTCTTTTCTTGATTCGATCATATCTCTGATACGTACGTATGTGTTATTAAACCGTTTTAGTTTTGGTATTTCTGTTTAATTAATTCTGATAAATATCTTTATGAAAATATAAGTAAGGAAATATTAAATTTTTTTTGTGAAACGATAGATATTTTTACTACGTTTCTTACGTTTTTTACGTTTTTACCCGAACATATTCGAATTTATTGTAAAATTATATGCGTATAATTACGCCACGAAAATTGGATCGCTCGATTTTTCTTAAAATAAAATCGTTCAATTTTCCGTCGAATTGTTCGTGCAATGTAACTTTTGCAGCAATTATTATTGAGAGCAGATTGTGTCGTACCTGATTTTTTACATATTTTTTTGACAGTTGGGATTTTCGACGGTTTGACGAAAATTGAACGAAAACTTCTCTCTCCCCCCCTCCGATACCAGTTTTGTAAATAATATTACTTATATACACTCAACTTGAATCCATTTATTTTACGTAAAATAACCATTTTGTTGTTTCACATTGCTATTGCTGCAATTTGAATTTTATTGCCATACAATTGTTAATGAATAATATATGTGATTTTAGATTTTTAGATTTTTAAGATAATATATATTTATGATGGTAGATATTAAGGTACCTTGTGAAAAAATGAATCGTATGTTACTTAGAAAATTTGTCATTCTTGCCACCGAAGTGTATTCTATATTTTTTACTGTCTTTGCAGTGGAATAAAATATGAATGTGTCTCTCGTTTACACCTCTTATTCTTTCTCCCTTTTCTCCCTAGTTCCTAGTCTATATTTTCCTTTGATTTATGATCGTTTCTTTAGGAAGTCACGTGGGCACATCGCGATCTCTCATCCCACATTATTCGGATTAATCATGCTAGAATGTAGGTGAATAAGCGAGCAGGTAGGCGTCGTCCAATGAGAAATCGAAAGGAAGATTGGCCTGCATCTTGCATAACGAAAATTCCGGACGTTAAGAGTTCCCTGACATTAACCAGAATTTGCCATTATTCAAGTTTATCTTGTTCTACGTGTAGATGTAGAACGCATTTGTATACCAATATACACGATATTTAGTTACGAATGTAAAAATTTAAAGAACGATTCTTTTCACTGGCGAAATAAGACGAAAATCAAGAATAAAAATATTGCGAATTTCGCTTTCTTTTTTAATTATCAATAATGGAATATCCATGGAAACATTCATCAGCGATCACTTTTATAAATTTTCGAAGAATCCTTCCTTAAATTTTTTATAACCTATAAATATAAATACTCCATAAATTTACAGAAATTACAGTGAATGATAAATTATTTCTTTTCGATAAATTCCTATTAAATCGCTAAATTTTAATTTTATATAAGAATAATATTAACTATAAAACCATTATATCGTATGCGTTCGTTTCGTCCATTTCAAAAACTCTCTCGTGTCGCCCAACCTCAACTCGATATCCAGTGACCCGTGATCCCACTGCTGTCCAGACGCGATCTTTAAGGCACGATCCTTCCATACACGATCGCCTAATCTCCGCTACACGTGGCAATAGAAAACCTCTCGACCTTCCACACCCCAAACGTTCACTTCCTTATGCGGGCAACGGTCCGATTTCAATATTCACCATGCTTAAGCAGTCAATTACGAGCGATCGCGCGGATAACGTTACTGATCCAGATCTAGGAAACGGTCCGCAGTGTCTGCTACCGACTTTGCCTTGCACTTATAGTCACCAGACACCGTGGAACCGGTTCTGTCCGTGACTCGGCCAATGCGTAGACGCTGGCTACCAGCAAGGACGTGTTTGATCGAGCTTGACGAGGAATGTATTAGATTTTAGATTTAGAAAAAATACCGGCTGATACCGTGTGCTGTTTCCTTAATGGGATTTATATCCGTGGGGGTCGTCGACGGTGCACCTGTAATCGTACAAAGTGTTAATAGGAGGTTGAAGTAAAATTATTGCTGGTTGTTGGTGAGATTTGGTGAAATTTGTTCGTGTTTGAGGAAGTGTGACAAAGGACTCGATTTATGTTTTATGAAGTCCTTGATTCACGAAAAATTAGGTTTGCTTGAATTTGAAAATTTTGTAGTTGGAATTATTATTTATTTTTTTTTAATAATTGGATTGAGAAAGTTTGAACTAGTTGGATTTGGTTGGTGTAGATTTAAATCGGATGGAATTTTGTTTGCGTTTGACAAATTGGATGACACATAGAAGATTTGATTCTTTCTTAAAGTATTTTGAAATTTCGTGGAATATTTGATCGTGTTTGCTTAAGTTTGAGTAATCTCGTAAAGATTGAATTTTCTTCTAAACTTCTTTGAAATTGAATCAGATTGGATTTTCTTAAAGTTGAAGATTTTTGAGTACCTCGTTCTGTTTCTTTCTAATTAATTTTTCCTTTAAATTAATTCATTAAACAATAATATATCGATGAAACACTCTTGTACGTAAAATTTCTTCTTTATATCTTGTCGTTAAGTTTAAATGGCCATTTGTATAATTGAAAAACGATTGAATAATTTCAATCGCCAAACGATAGATTCTAAATTATAAATTTCCGTTTAAGAATCAATAAATCACTTCGTATCCTGCTTTCTACACTCCATAACTTCAATAAACGATTCGGCTTTCACACCCATGTACATATGTTTGATCTTACTATGTAATCAGATTTATAGTTGTTCAAACTCTAACCAGGTTTCACATTGCCGTGTTTTCCGAAGTGAGCACGAATCGATTTGATTCGTGTCACGGGCATGTTAATCGACCACACGTGCCTCGATCACGGATTCGATTAAATCAAACATCTCTCAGTTTCACAATTTTCTGTATGGCGAATTATAGCGTAATAAATTGCCATCTTTTGCATTCTTTTTTAAAAATTTCTTCTCTTTATGATCCGTGCACTGTGTATATTTTTGATAGTTTTAAAAAAAAATAGGATTTTTCTTTCGATGATTGGGCAAAAATTAAAAATAGTAAAAAAAAAAAAAAGAAAATCGGAATGCTAAAAAATAGGAGTATATATTACACGTTGTTCCTCGACAACAAATTAATCTCTCGATCAAATTGTTTCAGCAAAACGTTGCATTTTATTCGCCTCATATTTCCGTTATATACACGCACGATAATTTACAAATGTACATGTAAATTTTTCTAATTATAATAAAAGAGAAAAACATGATAACATTGAATAATCTTTATATGAATAATTCATAGGTTAATTTTCACGCAGACTTGACTAACGCAAAAAGCGACGAAGAGAGAGAGAGAGAGAGATCACCTTGAAGAGGTATGTGACAAGATTATTATATACGGTATACAATAACTGTAACGGTACATATCACCGTTACTTCATTTCCATTCGACGATTCAAACACATTTCTATTTCACTTTCGATGCATACAATCATCGCAAATTTCCATCATTGCAAATTTCTATCTTTGAAAAAAATTATATTCCTCTTTTCAAATATTAATTCAACACTCGTTTCAATTTCTATTTAGATTCCGTAAATTTTCTTCAACGCGAAATCCAAATTCCAAATGAAATGAATTTCTCGCTTAAACTTAATTACATGGAAAAAAAAAAGATAATTGTTCCCTCTATTGAAAGATGATTGATTTTATCCATTTTCCAACACAAACATACTTCTGTTATAATGACAATCGTTGGCGTATTTATTTACAAGATAACAACGGAATATCGAGGAATATTAAAATTATAAAAAGAAAAAGAAAAAAAAAAAAAACCAACCTCGAATTCACGCCTCGAAAGAATCGTGAAAACTGAAGAAGACAAACGACCGGTAAAGAGGTAGACGAATCACAGAGAAGAACCAGGAGAAGAGGAGAAGAGGGAGCTTAAAGAAAGGTGGAGGAAAATACAGGTTGCAGAAGAATAGTAGAAAAGTATACTTCTTCTACTTGATTGAGACAAAGATTCTCGGAGGTA
Source organism: Apis laboriosa (assembly GCF_014066325.1). Lineage (NCBI taxonomy): Eukaryota > Metazoa > Arthropoda > Insecta > Hymenoptera > Apidae > Apis > Apis laboriosa. The sequence goes on from NW_025223501.1 coordinate 4,167,080, forward strand.
GTTGAAACTCGACGATCCAAGGGAATTTTTCTCTTTGCATCATCGATCGGTGAACAAGGAATGAAATACAGTCAGCCTGGTCGTTTCCGCCGAGACGATCAACGCCCGTCTAATTCCACTGGTTCCAATCGTGTCCAGAATTCCAGGAGGGATTGTTCCAGGAGCCGGTCGCATGCGGATTCCACGATGGAGGTGCTGGAGCGGGTGGGGCGCTCGACTGAGCCGCGGCGTTGTACAGGGAGAAATGAGCCGCCTTGGCTTGTTGCACTTCCGGTGTGTCCACCACGCGGCCGTCCGGCCCGAGAGGAGCTGGTGGCCCGCTGCAATTTTTCAAGCATTTATTTCAATTTATTTCGTCCCTACGATCAATCATCTTCGTATTAATGCCAATGCTTCTGTTCACTGATTATTGGTTATAGATTATAGTTCTGTATTATAGTACAGGAGACACGTAGTGCAAGACCTGTAATGAGGTGCATAGTTTCCAGGCGCGTAGGAGCCAGGAGGACCAGGATAAGGGCCGCCGGGGCCTTTAGGAGCTCTGGCATTCGCGTCGGCCAAAGCGGCCAGATGAGCCGCCTTCAGTTGGGCGACTTCCGGCGTGTCCACCACTCTCCCATCTGGCCCCAATGGGGCTGGAGCTGCGTGCCCGCCATACGCCCCGGGATACCACTGCGGCGCTGAGTGGACCACGTTCAGAACGATGGAAGCAAGAATCTGAAAGTTGGACCTGGTCAGTTTTTTGAAAATATATATTCTTATTAAATGTAATGTATTTATATAGAAAATAAACTGACTCAAAAAAGAGAAAAAAAAAGACTTAATCAGAATCCAAGTCTTTTTAAGATACTTAAAGAAAAATATTCGTTTCTTAAAATCATTTTAAAAAGAAGCTCTGTCATTTTATATATATATTTTATATATATTTTATATATATATTAAATTATATTTATATATATATATTAAATTATATATATATAATTTAAAGAAAAGAAATAAGAGAAAAGTAAGACACTAGAGTGGAGGGAGAAAGGAAAGATAAAAAGATACAGGTGATACTCACGATATATTGAATCATGATGTCGAAGCTCGGCGCAGGTCGATCCAGCGACTATCGACAGAGCTTGGGATTCGCATTATGACTTCCACCATCGTGGTTCGTCGAATTTATAGGGGTACGGGGCGTCGTCGCGTGCCCCACCCCATCCGCGACCAACGGGGTACACAACCACACCCAGGAAAATGCTCTGCTTTAAAGGCTGCCATGCCCTGCCCCGTAACATTTACCAAGCCATTAACAATGACACAGTGTGTCCCGTGTAACCTCGTCAGGAATAAAATACACGACAATGTGCGCGTGGACACGCACGTCATCGCGGATCCGATCACGTCGTCCTCGATGTAGTAAAAGTTGAATAACTATTTTCGAAAATTCGAAAATCCAAGCGTTTGGTTCCTATTGGTATATATGGTAGAGTCAAGATTCGATTGAAAATATACTTTTTTTTTCTATTTCATCGAACGAGCAGAATGAAAAAGGACGAAGAAAGAAAAGAAACGAATAGGAAGATTGTTCATCAATTTTTATTTAACGGGATAAACGGAGATTTCGATGCTCGGGATGGATATTATGAGCCAAGTAAACTGGAGATTTTAATGCCTAACGTAACAAGATGATTGAAAATTATTTTTCCCAGATCTGAACGTATTTTATCCCAAATTATTTTCGATACATATTGCTTTTGAAAATATATAGAAAAGATCCATTTATTTGAGATAATAATATTTTTGGAAAAGAGAATAAATATCTGAGAAAATAATTATAATATAATTCTTCTATTGAAATATTATTCAGAAACATTCCACTCGGTGAGAAACTTGCGGCCAGCAAGCAACACGTTTGTCTCTCTCTCGTTATCAAAGCGTTGGCGACAAGCTCGCAGTTCCGTTCAGGTCAGCACGCGAACAATGCGCGAGATGTGGTCTTTGAACCGTGCACAACTGTCGCAACTGCTGCACTGTACTCTCTTGGAGGAAGGAAAGAAAGAAAGAAAGAAAGAAAGAAAGAACGGATAGAGAACCGAATGGACGGATTGTGACCTACACACGCGGATTCATATAGGTGGGTGAACACGGAATGGCGACCATCGAAGGAATTCGTTTCGTCCACTTGCTGTAGGCACCGATGATAAATCGCTCGTGGAGGACACGAGAGAGTGAAATGACTTGTGAAACACGCTGTCACCGCGTGTTATGCAGATGAAGAGGATATAACAGAGAGATATTGTTGCGTTTTCCTTTTTTTCTCTCTCTCCTTCATTCGAGATTGGAATATCGTTAAAAAAAATATGAAAAAGACGATAATTTAGGAGATTGAATCGTTGTCGAAGGAAATGTTAAGTAGTAAAATTTAGAATTTTATTATTAAAGATATTCAAAGAGTATGAAGATGTCGATGATGAAAATTTAAGAGGTTGTTGAAGATGGTTGGAAATATTACGTCATGGTGGGAAAAAAGGGTTTTATTGTGAATACCAGGAAACAATAGATAATATTATAATCATGGATTATCGTCACATTGATATTTTATACCACTTGCGTCATATTTCTTGAACCTGCAATAAAATGATGTTATCACGTGTCTTACATCAGTAGTCTTTCGAATGAACTAACGTGTAAGATTATAATATAATTTTTTCGTTTTAAATTTCTTTTTTCGCATATTATATACATTTTTTTTTACTTTTCCTTCTTTTTATCACGATAATTGAAATTTCTTTGATAATAATATCGTAAATAATTTCAGCTCCTGTGAATGAATATTTCATGCATTTTTTTTTTTTTTTGCATTGATATGCCATTTTATATATTTTTATACATTTATGAATTTCTTACTATTGGCATGTAAACGCTATTATAATATAATTTCGAAGATAATTCAAGTTTTATTTTCTGTACGAAGAATGGCCGATTTATTGCAATTCACTCTCATTCGTAAATTTATAAATTTCACGTATAAAATATTTGACGGACGATAATAACCATAAAATTAATGCATATAGGTGTTGCACATAAGTGTGGGCACTGAGACAAAACATATTTGATAGATTTATGAAAACTCGAGACCTCCGGATTCCATTTAGGGATCCGTTCTATGTATCGGATGAAAGATCCAAACTGGTCGTATTCAGCTTGTAATAACTTACTTTGCAATAAATTATTATCCCTTAGAGCCTTGAATCATATCGACAGGTATAGGCGCCCAAAGTTTTCTTCTTCTCCTTTCACAACTTTTCTATACATCTTCTATATCCACCTGTCTATCTATACATATAATCCATAAATTTTTGCACGCTTTTTCACAAAACTTAAATACTTATTTAAAATTTTTCCATTGCATCGTTACATTTTATTTTACAACAGAGTACAAGAGGAAGAAGAATCAACAAAAAATATTGGATAAATACTTGCAATATTTTTAATCAATATACATATACATATATATATAACATAACAAATTATAACATCATCCATTACAATCCATAATCCATATCTCCCTCTTTCTCCAAATTCGCAAAACAATTTCCCATTACATTCAATTATTTCCCTTTCGCAGAATTAAACTCCCAAACATCGTATCCTAATCCTAAACAACGCAAGATAATCTCCAAAAAAAAATATCCCAATTGATCCACGATTCTATAAAAGAAAAAAAAAAAAAAAAGAAAAAATTCCATTCCACGCAAATCGAAAAAGATCCTGATCTTCCCCTCCCTCTCCAATCCGATTCCCTCATCAATCTCTCATCTCGTTCACCAATGTGCCTTCTGGTACGGGGCTATTTTCGAAATCTGTTCCGCGTGGGCCGCCAGGTGCGCGGCCTTGGCGTGTGCTACTTCCGGTGTGTCGACCACTCTCCCGTCGTGGGCCAACGGTGCTGGGGGTCCGTAGTACAAGCTCTGACCGGCCACGTAAACGCCGTTCCCTTCGTATTTCCCATCGTAATCGTCGTAACCGGTTGAGGGAGATGCCTTGGCGGCTTCCGCCGCGTGAGTAGCCAGGTGGACAAGTTTTGCGTGAGCCACTTCCGGTGTGTCGATCACTCTCCCGTCGTGAGCCAACGGCGCCGGTGGGCCGTGATACGGCGCCCCGTAGGGGGCGTAGCCCGCCCCGCAGGATGCTGCGAGGATGAGACACGAGAACGTGAGCTGAAAACGAGTAATATTATATTTATATAATTTATGGTTACTTCACTTCTTATCGATCAGATGATTTTCTCAATCTCTGTTACTACTCTTTCTCTGCCACTCTTTAAATATTATCCGTTATATACAGTCCTAGAACTAACTAACGGCGATAACTAATGTAATAACCGTGATAACATGGAAAATGGATGAAAAGAATCTCGTCTGTCGTTACTCACGAGGAGGAGTCTCGTGTTAGCCATGATCCACCAACGACCTGATGCTTTTCTGCCGGCCGAACGGGCCTCGGTACACCTTATATAGTCGTGGAACAATTACGGGCGCCCACCTGATGCCTGCCCGGTGAACAAGCGAACGGTGCAAACGTGTACGTGAAATATTAGCGGTCGCACACGCGTTCCGCTTGATTTTCACATAATAAGGGGTGGGGGAGAGGCGTTTCTATTTGGCAACGCGGGAAAAGATTGTAGTCGATCGAGGGGAGTGAAACGAGATGCTAATGGACGAAGAAATGGGCGGAATGTTGCGGCAATCTGATACGACGAGAAGAAGACGAAGGGTTTCTTCATCCTAGGAGAGGGTGAGAATGAGGAAGAGGGATGTTTTCTTCGACACGAATGATATATAATCGCCTATGTAGCTTGGTCTAACAAACTTTCTGACTGAAATCTGTTTCCCAATTCCACGCGATTCTTTTTCTTCTTTTATGGGTAATAAAAGAAATCCAGAGATCCTCGAAGGTTCGATGCAAATTCGACGCAGATTCCATCACGTAACGCTACGCTTGAAATTCTTATAATAAGACTGGCGAGCAATTACACTTTGCGAAACAATGACAGCCACCGCTCGAACAATCATTTCTAACGAGCGTCCACGGCCTAATTGGGACAAGTTCATTACGATGGAATATCATTCCCAGCGATTATTCCGCGTCGTGGTCCGCTACCGATCAAAATGGCGAAAGCTGATGAAAATAGCTGATGAACGCGCAATTCAATTTTGATTGAACAAGCGTAACCAGGGGAGGATTTTTCCTTGCGATGCGTGTATCGTGTGCGCTTGCGCAACGACAGAGTGTCGTTGCTAAATTGTAAAAATAGAATTGTCGCAAAACAAGTGGCGACAACAGTGGTGGAAATATTGGGTAATTGATACCGAGATTCCGTGAAAACCAGACGAATTTCACGCACGGATGACGGAAGACGAAAGAAGTTGAGGAACCATGACGAGAAAAAAGATTTCAGACCAAGTGACAAGATGATTGAGCAATCGAGATTTATGATATGTTAGAAACGCGAATGTGATTAAAGCAATGGATGTTAATGGTTTAATGGCCAATGTCAATGTGAGAGAATATTTTATGAGAATTTATGAGAAATAATGAAATGAAAAAAAAAAAATGAAAAGGGAAATAATTATAATATATTCGAGAAATGCTTCGAAAAAAATTTTTAACACTTTTTACTGTATCCTCGGAGGTTTAAATCTAGCTTTAATAACGTTATTCTATCTGACATTTCTATTTAACGTAAATTATCTTAATGGCTCTATCCGAACCTATCAATCACAGTAATCACAGTATTATTACACCCTGATAGAATATGAGGCAAGAATCGATAAACCATTAGCAAGATTTAAATCTTTCATCGTAATAATCGAATATTTGAATTAAAAAATTATTAAAAAATTATTTTACCTATAAATGATATACATATAGTCAAGAATGATAATAATTATAGTTATAGATAATAATAAAATATATTAACGATAATTAATAAATTTGTTATGTGGATCAGCAGAGAGTAAAAAATTCTTAAACATTCCTTCATATTTTATTTATCTACAAAACTTCATCTATCAAATATCAGATATTTTTCTTTGACAATTCTTTAATATATCTTCATCAAAACGTCGTTTTCCATTAATCATGTATCGTAAAACTGGATTAATCCTTTTTCGATACGGATGTATCAATGTATCAATCAAAGTCTTTTAAATTTCTTGTCTAGTACGAATGTCATTCGACACGAAATCTTGTCCGTCTTTTATGACATCCGCTACTGGGTGCACAGCAGCGTTAATAATCGAGTGAATGTCGATGCTCGATACGTGCAACAGGCATTCCCTGTCGATAACCGTCCCTGGCCTCGTCCAGGCAAATGTATACCGGGTTAGTGACACGCCTAATCGTCCCATAATGTTCCAGAATAATCCTGGATCAGGAAGGAGGAAGCCACGTTGTCTCGGATTTCCAACGAATGGTTCGATTAAAATCATATTGACGTTATTAACTTTATTTTACCTGTATGAATATTTTTAAAGAATTTTATTAAAACGCTCATCGATATTATAAATATCTATAATATAATAATCTTTTTACTTAAATATCGTATTAATTCTCTCTATCTTTCTTTTTTTTTTAATTATTAATTATTAATTATTAACTATTATTGCGGAATTTCTGAGCTCTTTAAAAGCATTTCACGATTCTCCTTTCAATTGGCATATTTAATTAACGCGTATTTAGTTAAGTTTAAAACTTTTAATTAAAATTTCAAGTTCACATTTTATCCTTTTAATAGCATCCTGTATCTCAAAATTTTATCAAAAAGTCGATATAGTTAATGTATATATATATATATACACATAACATGTATTTCCACTACAATTAAATTTTCTCCAAAAATGTTCTTTCGCGAAATATTTATTCATCTATACCAAATTTGCTCCAAGGTTCGCATCGTTACCTTTTACTCTAAGCTCTTCTTGCACAGGTACGAGCGCCACCTACTAACCAGCGCCACCCACGCAACCTACTAATTAGCAACTTGATCGTTAAGCACGGTTCTTTAACTGGTGTCGATGTCGATAACCGCCGATTAAAAACAACGCCGCGTGACGAGATCCCCTGGAATCCCGTGGAAAGGGCTTTCGTTCGACGTATCGACCGATCTTGAGTCGATTGCCACCGTGCCCACGTGACACGATTCTTTCCTGGCGATTTTCTCGCCATTTTTTTTTTTTTTTTTCCCTACTTCTACGATTCTGTGTGCGTGTTCCTTCTGAAGTGGAGAATAGCGGCGAAGGTTGGAATATTTCTTAGATTTTAATCTCTCGTTGGAATATTAATTTCATTTCTTTCTTCTTTTGGATTTTCGTTTTGAACAGTGTATTGTAATTTCTGTAGAAGTTAAATGGATAATGAAGATACGAAATTTACGGTAATCTTGGAACGTGAGAATTCTGTGTCTACTTTTTGTAACGGGTGAACAGTGGACGTTGTGGAGGAATAATTTTGGATTTTTATTCAACAGTTGGAATATTAATTTTCATCGAATAATTTGAAACGTTTGCTATTATTTGGTGTTGATTTTGAGAATGTGGGGATAATTATTTAAAATTATTTTCAAAGAATATTGGATCGAGTTATAGATTTTTCTTACCAGGCTTAAATAAAAAATGAACGAAATAAAAGAAACTTGAAATTAAACAGTCTTGTAACAATTGACAATTTGAGAAGAAAAATGGAATTAAAAAAAAAAAAAAGAAAAAAGGATCTATATACGTGATCGAGAGCATACGTGCGTGACGAAAGAAAACCTTCTGTTGTGCAAAGTGGGACTATTTGACGATGAATTTCACGCGAATCGCGCAATCACTTTTTTTAACACAACGGATTCTTTGCTTCTTTTGGTTGATTTCATTTGTCTCGTGTCTCTATATACTTTTTACCCTTTTTTTTTTTTCGTAATATAAGACGAAGAAATTCTTTTTTAAACAAAAATTTGTTACGCCAATTTTAAGCAACTTTCATGCAAAAACATACATCTCTTACTTTGTATTTATTATTTTGTTCGAAATTTATCAAAATTGAATTCAAATTTTCTAAATTTCATCGAACTCTTCCAATTTTTACACAATTCTCGCTAAATACTTCTCTCATTGCGTATGCAAATGCAAATTGCACAATGTCTCCGAGAGGAAAATAGCCTATGAGTCCCTCGACAGTCGTGTACAGAATCAAAATCTTCCTTTTATTCGCGATCCCTCCTCCCTCCCCTCCCTCCCTCCGCATTCCTCTTCTTTTTTTCTTCACTTTGGTAAACCACGTCAAGAAAGGTTTCGTTTCAATCACATAGGATTGTTTATTCCAAGGGCGACCTTCGTTTTGATGGACATATCAATTTTTCCCTCTCCTCCTCTTCCACTTTTATCCCTTCTTCCTCCATTTAATTACGTTACGTCCCCGTTCTTTTCCAGAATCCGCACTTTCCAGCTCGAGGTCGCACTCCCGATACACGAAATAATTACAATATCAATTACATTATCGATATCTCACCATCTCTTCGTTAATTCATAAATGTTTATGCGCCATAATTTTCGAATGATTTCTCTACAATGTTTCGATCAATGTTGTAATTAGGTATACGTTTTAAAGAATATGAACATGATTAAAGTACAGATAATTAATTTATATCTTAAATGTTAAGTTAAAACATTTTGAACGTGTCGATATGAATTATGTTCGTTATGTATGTAGTTCAGTATTTTATCGAGAATATATTTCGTTGTTACGTTTCGAAATGTAATGTGACATTTATGGTACAATTAAAATTGAAAGTTTTTTGAATTTTATTTAGAAATCGACATTATCATCGATAATTAATTTCTATATAGTTTAAATTTTTGAAATTTGAAAAGGGAGAGAAATTTGTGAGAAAATTTGTGGGTATGGATTAAATTAATATCATCGTGATACGTTTTAGAATTGTATTTGAAAATTGAATATTGGCTTAAAGCTGAAATTATAGCTCTGTTTGATTGGGAAAATTACAATTTATCGATGAGATTTTATATTTAAAAAGTACATATATATATATTAGATTATTTACGACGCTTGAAAATTAAATTTAAAATATTGACGTAAATTGAAATATAAATTTATGGAAAGACTGGTATTGATTTAAATGAAATATCAGATTATTTCAATTTAGAATGCTTAAAAATTGCAGATTTAATCTTGATGTTCTTTTTAAGAACGTATCACCTTGATAAATTCTTAAATCATTTTTATACACCAATAAATATTTCATATTCGATCCTTTTACCATTTATTTTACACATTCTCAACCACTTCGTGTATCGTATATTTTATTCGTTTAATGATTTATTGATGATATTTATCTAAAAAAACAAAAAGAATTATACCTTACACCATGCGTATTCAATTTTTCATTCATTAAAAATCACGAAACTAAAAAATATAAATTCTAAAAAAAAATATAATAACGTATATTCCCGTTCTATATATAGACACCATGCATCGTAAATATACATTACAGATGCTGATCGATTTACCATCATTCCTTTTCATTTAAATCCTATAATCTCGATATTATTTGTATAAAAATTATAAAATTAATAGAATGACAAAATTTTTTTTCCAAAAATTCTACAGAAAATTCATAAATTCCAAGAATACATGGAAAACGAAAAAAAAAAAAAGAAAAAATTTTAAATTCATTTCTATAAATTAAATTATTAACTTAATCAAAATGTAAACATTTCTTGGTGAAAATTTAAACATAATTTAATCAGTTGAACATCGGTTTGCGTTAGTAAAGTAATACTTATTTTCAGATTTCTATAAGAAATATAATAAAAGTAACGAAACATCCTTATTTGCGTATCAATATACACGTCCACTCTCTATGTGTTTTCAAACAATCACCGGCAAGAAAAGAGAATGGACACCGAAGTATTGTCCAATTTCAAGGAAGTCACATGTTGCACCTGACCTCGAGATATCCCTTGAAAGACGAGCACACGAGAGACGAACAGGCGAGTAATGTCAATGTCACCACCTTAGGTGTACCGCTTGCTTCCCAGGGTGTGGTCCCCTCCTACGGGTCGACGACTCCCTACCAGATTCACCTATATAAAAGGGGTACCGTGCCTCGACAGGGCAGCACATCACCGTTGGTACTTTAGGGCGAGTACTGGTTAGAAAATTTCCAGCAGCGCTTTTTCCACGCGATTAACCATGAGAACGATAGTGAGTATGAGCATTTAAGGATATTTTTCTGGTATCGTGATGGTGGTATGTCTATGAAAATTCATGCAAGATTTTGAAGGGATGGAGATTTGGATTCAGATGTAATAAAAGAAAAGAATGAGTGCAATCAAGTATTAATTAAATTGACATTCATTGATTGAGTATATATGATATATATTTGAATTTGATTATTAAAAATCTATTTTGAAATTTAATGATTTGAATGGATTTAATGGAAATAGTTGAATATTGTTTTTAATTTAAAAAAAAAAAAAGAAAATTGAGAGTATATTATATTTCCAGAAGATTCTATTCATTAGTCATATATTAAGTGCAATCATTATTTATTAATAATTAACCGATTTTTCCATACCATTAGTTTTCTCGTCATTGACACACTAACATCCCACATTCTTGCTCAAGCCTCTTTATATAAATAATCACATCTTCTTATTCACTGAAGCAACTATAAAAAGATTATTTCCACGCCCTATCACGCTCATCCACCTACTTTTTTTACACCTCTGTGCAAATTCTTATGTTAAAAATTTCAAATATTTATTTCAGATATAAAACCCATTGTACATTTCAATGTACAAATATTTCTCATTTCCTATTATGTATATACTTCCACCAATGTACTTCCTTCTATCTCTCTATTTTAATTATAATAATACTTATTTTAATTATAATAATTTATGCCTTACATCTTTATCCATGTTTTTTGCTGTATCTCATCCACACACACACTCTTTCTCAAGTTAATTATATAAAACTTCTTCAAAGTAATAGTTTCTCTACTTTCAATTTACAGATCATCCTTGCCACGATTTGCAGTGCAGCCATCGCAGAACCAGGATACGTGCGTTCGGTAATTCCGTACAGTTACCTGGAAGTTTTGGACACACCGGAAGTAGCACAAGCGAAAGCAGCCCATCTCGCGACTCAAGCGTACGAGGCGGCAAGGAACACGTTCGGATACGCTCACGTGCCAGCTTTAATCCATGTTTACACACCTGTATCTGGCGCGCCCCTCGGCGCTGATGGAAATGTTATCGATACGCCTGAGGTCGCGGAGGCGAAGGCTGCTCATCTGACCGCTCACGCACTGGTAATTGCGAGCAACTAAAAGATCTAGAAATGTAATAATTGGTATTGATTTAGATTAATATTTAAATCATGAGAAAAAAAATTCAAGAATCCATACTATTATTTCAAAATGGAGATATGGATAGGTAAAATTGGTGAATGAAAATTTTTGTCTTATTTCAGAGTGAAAAAATATTATAAATATATAATGGATACGATATGATTTAGTTTTAATTTTGTACAATTTTTTTATATTGAAGGAGACTGCAAAGAATCTAGGCCTCCATCCATATGGCGCCTTGGCTTTCGCTTCGCTACCTTATGCTTATAGATTTGGATATGGTGCCCCCATTGGTCCTGATGGTAGAGTGATAGACACTCCAGAAGTTGCAGCAGCGAAAGCAGCTCATTTGGCCGCGCATGAAGCTGCAAAACTTGCTAGTGACCCTTGACTATTTGAACAGAAATATTCGAAAGGAACAATGAAATAACCATAAAATAACTTTCTATTTCTTTATTCAATTATTGATTTATCGAAATGCGAACGAATAATGAACAATGATCGATGATTCTCGTTCTATATATCTTTGTCAATATAAAATGATCTTAGGATTTTAAATGATTAAATATTATACCTCGAAAAAAGAAAACCAAGTAGCAAAAATAATATATGATTTTTATATGGATTTGATACGATGGAACTTAATAATAAATAATTTCTTTTTTATACAAACTATTATTTTCATCTATTATCTCTATTTTTAAAATAATTTTAATTTCTTTCAACCCATTAAATTTTGTTATGAATTATATTGACATTTTTTTGAACATATGATGAAATTTCTTATTGTAAGACTTCTTATTGTAAAGATATATTTGGACATATAATAAGTTCTATTTAATTTATTAAAGACATATAATTCATAGCATTAATACATTATAAGAATAAATGAATAATACTTAAAAGCTATTAGATAATAAAAAATATGAAGTTCGTGGAATATGAAATATTGAATGTGATTAAAATTTATAAATTTAAAATTTTCTTAATTAAACAATTAAAATTCTATAAATCTTAACGAAATTTATTATTATGTAACTCTTTGTTGTTCAAGAGCTTTACGCGCCATCATTAATATTCCTTCTCTTATTCGATTTCCGCCAATAAATCGAGAAGAATGTACAAAAGTAGCACCTTCAATTCCACAAACATTTACAAGTGCTTCATCTTGTAAACCTGCCCAAGATTCTGGTAAAAATAACCTATAAAACCAAGTTTACTTTGAGAATAATTAATTTTAACAATTCTAAAAGTTCAATCAATTATATAAATACCTGCACTTAAAACTATCAGGCTCCACAGGCACACATCTAAGTCTATAAGTATCATCTTTAAAAATCACATATTTCAATAAAGGTTTTATATTTTGTTCTTTTTCTATTGCAAAAAGATGCTGAAACCATGGTACACACTGTGATAATTCTATAATTTCTCCATTAGGATCAACCTATAAATATTTACGGTAATTTTTGCTTTAAAATATTTTTATGAAGTTTTAAACAAAAGACAATTTAAAATAACATAAAGAGAAAAATTAATCTTGCACAATATTGTAGAAAAAAAATCATTTCATGATATATTTTTATATAAGTAAATTAATAATCACATATTCTAATGCTTGACTGTATTCAACTCTATTTAATCAATATGTTATTCTATTCAAATTCATGTAAATGTCATTTCAAAGATGCATAGTAATTTGTTTACAACAAAAATGCTATTATTATTAATTACAAAATTGTAAAGATAGATAATCTGTTTTATTTACCTCAAAGCGTTTTGCAATAGCTTCTTCTACAATAGATCTAGCTGGTAACCAAACATTTGCTGTATAATTTACATGTTGTACAAAATCTTGGCCAGTTAATTCCATTGCTTTTAAAAATTGAGTATTAGGATTAAGATCTTTGCTATTCCATGGTGGATTTAAGAATTTAACACGAGAAGATAAATCTGTTACAATTTGATATCTAAAATGTATAACATAACATAAAATATTAAATATATATATTTTAAGTATAAAATAAAGCTTACTTACTTAGCACTTTCATTACATATAGAAATTCCATTATCTATATTATCAATTTCTTGAATGAATGTATTATAAATATGTTTAAAAATTATTTCTATGTCATTATCGCTTGCTTGTGGAATTAATTCCTTGATAATTTCATGACCAAAATGACAATATATTAAACCAGCACTACTTAATTTTACTTTCCAATCATAACCTGGTTTCTTAATTATCGTGCTTACCGATTCATTAAAATCTCTAATTTATAAATAAAACTGAGTTATTTCATATTGATTTTTCTTTTTTAAAAATCAAGCCATACCTCATATGATGGTCATAACGATGCTTGCAAGGATTATATTCCGCACCAACATCAACCACAATGTCACAAGTATTTAAAATGTTCATATTCCGTGATCTAAAAATATATTTAATAAAATTTTTGTTTATTAACTCTAATGAATTTTAAAATCACAATATGATATTTTTTTATAAAAACATTTACAATTCTCGCTCCAAAATTACTTTATAAAAAATACCTTACCTTACTATAATTGCATCTTTATATCTTGGCAATGTTTTCAACATAAAACAAGCGAGTGCTTCATCACAATGAAAACAACCATCATGAGTTCCGATTTTCACATGTTCTGTCATTGTTACAAATTTCTGTGACCACGTTGGCGTATAGGTTAAGTTACCTGATAGAGCAGATAGTTTCGTGAAATAGTTTCGTAAAATTGTACCAGAGATATTTTTAATCATATTCTCATTATAATGCAAATAAAATTTATGAAATACGATAAAATAATATAATATATATATATGTATATAATCTTGAATCACTTGGTTAATCCAAAGTATCACATGTGCTTTAATTAACTAATAAAAAGGTTATATGATTAATCAGAAACTATACATGTTAGTTAAATACACATATTTATTATACGAAAACATTTAATATCATTATTCATAATACAGATACATGTATCATTCATTTTAAATAAAAAAATTCAATTTTATATATTAATTTGTTATATGAAAAAAATAGATACATATAAGAAGTACATACCAAATATAAAAATTCGATTGAAAAAATCTTAAATTCGGGAATCAGCGCCATCTTCAGAGTATCGCAAATTAAACATATCAAGAAAAGATAAGAAAATAATAGAAAAAGAATAGAAATTGATCTTCTGCCATTTTTTGAATATAAAGATATCTTTTCAAAAACAAAATAAAATAGAATAAAAATTGATTATTAGCGCCATTTCTTAGAAACTTTTCAAATTTATATTTTTAGCGCTGATATTCAATTCTTACTCTATTTCTATCCTTTTCCTATTGTTTTCTCTTTTTATCTCTATTAGTTTCATTTGTGGCATTAAAGATGACGCTAATTCCAAAATTTTTATCCTATCTGTGTCTTTTTTTCATTATATAGTCTCTATGTCTATATTATCACGAGACCGCAAATAAGGTATGGGATGTCAATTCAATGTCTTTCATTTTCTTCTTTTTCCAAATGTTTTAATCTTTAATTTGAAAAAGAATAAACGTTACATTTTTTGATTTTATTATTAAAATGATAATTAGAACTCAAAACAAAATACTCTAAAAATTGACGCGATAATAATTAAAATTTTATTCTGATTAAATCGAATTGGTAAAGTTAAGACATTAAAATAAATTGATATTAAAATTGAATTAAGTCTGTATTACTATATTACATATTATTGTTGTATTATTATTGTAATACTAATAATTTATTTATTTATTTTTTAAAGTAAATTATTTATTTTTAGAATAAAAGTATGACTTTGTATATATTGTTAAGTTAATATTATTATTAAATTATTGAAAAATTGTATTCATTAAAAGTATGGAAAATGTGAAATTAAATAAATATATTTTTCTTGATGGTACGATGTTCGAATAGAAATATTTTCTCATATTTTATTATTTTAGGCAACAATAATAATTACGATACCGTGGCCTATTACTTAAAAGATGATTATATTTACAATTATTAAAAATATCTATACGTAAAATTATACATCGATCAAATTAAATTACGAACTATCTCTTTTTGATAATTGAAATATTTAGGAACAAAAGTTAAATTAATCTTGTGCTCTACGCTCAATATTAAAGTAAATTATTCTTTAGTAAAAATTTTGTTGTCACATTCATTTTAAAAATTACAAATAATTTTCCTTGGTATAAATATGAAGAAGAATCTATATCAACAATAATGCTCTAAATCGATAAAATAAATAGAAAAAAAAAAAAAAAATTTAAAAAGAGAGAGAAAAATTATCGTGCAGCTAGACAATCATAAAGACAAAATAATTGCACGCAGTTTACAATTATTATTAACGCAGTATAAGGTTTCTTACATCGATAACATGTAACTCTACAGAGAGACACAGATATTTACAGAAACCATCAAATGTACACGTTGAAACTTTTCTCTATATATTCTACACACTTATCAATTTTAACTATCTAAAAATCGCAAAAATTGGAACGGAATAAATTCACATGTAAATATATTATATATATTACAAATATTAATAATATTATATATTATTAATATTATTAATATTATATATATATAAAATATATGATGTTGTATTATTGTATGATAATCTATTTATACATTTAACAATATCGATAGGAATTTCAATTCGAAATTATTTTTTTTCCGCTAAGAGAAATGAAAATGTAGGGATGTTATTAGGATATGAATATAGATAAATTCACAAAGACACGATTGCTTAGAGAAATTACTCCATCAATATAGGGATTTAAATATTTCTCCAAAATGCTTCCTGCATTTCTTTCTTCTTGTCTTTTTTTTTTTTTTTTTTTTTTTTAATTATTACTATACATTCTCATTAATCTACTCATGCAGTTGCATCTAATCAGCTAATACAAATATTCGATCGTAATATATGAGTTTGTTGAGCAATGTATAACAGATTTATTGCTGTTTCGCTAGATAGAACACATCAATTTGTCGTGGAAATAATCGATGCAATGTAGGAACCGACAAAATTTCCTATTTATCCTAAAAAAAAATCGACAGAACTTGCAAAACTGTCAGATTTTGATTGCAAAATTATCATCTCTTTATCATATTTTTATCATGATTAATGATAATGCAAACCACGATTATCTCACGTTAATATTTGAACGCTGCTGTATTACGAGTTTTATAATATATTTTGAAAATTTTATTTAGTACTTCTTGAAATAAAAAATAGTTTTTGAAATGATACATACATTACAAAGAAATAAATTAATTTCAAGAAGTAAATAAAAGTAAAAAGTAAATATAACTATAACATTGCACGATTCAAAATCGACTCTAATTTATCGATCGAACGAATTCTATTTTATCGACAGAGCTATAATCTATTTATAATTTTCGAATCGAATATTTTGAATATTTAAATTATTTCAGAACAATAACCTTCCACTATTTTTTCTTTTTTTACGTGTTCTCTCTATCGTTCTTTCTAAAAAACGGAAAACGCAATTCTGTAATCTCATTCATTGCTTAAAGTATTCTAAGCGTTGAAAAAGAATATAAAAAAAAAAAAAGAAAAGAAATAGGATCAGTCATCCATTTTTCCCATCTCGCGTGAGCTGCGTGTTCGAACAATCTATTCGAACGTATTAATTTTAATAAGTGTGAATCCATTATCATCATGTACAGGGGTTATGGCAAATACTTAAAGAAAGAGGTGATATCCTCTTCCACAGGAGAAAGACAGAGAAAGAGAAAGAGAAAGAGATCTTACATATTAACAATATACATAAATATACACTAGGGGAGGTTGTGGATTCACTAATTACCAAAATCAATGTTGTCAGCGACACGAAGGGAGAGCATGCAAATTTTCTTGAAAATCCTGACTCTTCTCATTACCACTGTCTTTTCAGGCATTTTTTGTTCTTAACATTATGGCGACAACTTTGGCTTTCTTCGTCAAAAATGGTGTCCTCTTCACACACGAATCGGAAATCGAGCACCTGCCTCGACGTAAATCCAGGAGAACAATAATGAAACAATCTACAGTCCCTATTGTCACCATAGAAACGGTACATCTCCTTCTCCAGGCAATTGAAACCATCTCTTCTTTTCAACGATGCCGATTTTCGACTCAAAGGCCTAATCGTTGTCGATTCCATTTCTTCAACATGTTCAGTCGTCGATGACTCTGAAGAAGTCATTATTTGAGGAGTTGAAGAGGTAACGGAAATTTCTGTCATATTTTGATCCATGAATTTGGTCGATGATGCAATCGATGTTTCATCTTGCGTAGTTGGATTTTGCGTGGTTGGAGATGATTCCTCGGGATAATCAGACTCGACGGAAGTAAAAGTGGTCGATAAAGCTGTTGTACTCAGGATTTCCACGTCTACCAAAGTAAAACTCTTAGAACTATTTGACTTCTCGGACTCGATGCTAGTAGATTCGATTTCCTTCAAATTTTTCTCAGTAGTGGAGGCAAGAGTAGTGGATAATCTGGAGATAGGATAAGGTGTGAAATTCTCTTCCTCATTTTCTTCCTTTTTGACATTTGTTGGGGACTTTTGCTCGCTTGGACTAGAGTCCTGATCATCCTTACTCTTTGCTGAAATGTTGTCTCTCTGTTCCGTCTCGTTAACAAACTTTAATTTGTCCTCAAGCACATTTTCTTCGTTTCCATCAGTTATATTAGTAATTATTGTTGACTCTGTAGTCGATATTTCCGTAGTTTCCATTAAACTGTCCTCCATAGCCGTCGTGATAGCCATCATAGTTGTTGGTTTACGAGTTAGCAAGGTGAGTTTTCTGATCACTGGTTTTGGTGCCAACTCGTTGTAAGATTTAGGTGGCTTTGCCGGTTTGGGATTGAGAAGACTTATTCTAGGTTTGATTATCACGGGATTTGGAGTCGTCGTTGGAGGTATGTAATTATAATTTTTCCTAGCAGAGATTGGTTTGAATAATTTTGGAGGTGTAGGTCGAACAGTTGTTGTTGTAGTAGTGGTTGTTGTTGTTGTTGTGGTTGTTGACGTTGTAGTCTGTAATAAGTCTGTCTTCTCCATGTTAAAGTCTTCTGGATTCTCAGTTCCCTCATTTTTTTCAGACTCCGTCGTAGTTTCCAATACGTCTTCTTCAATTTTCTCATTAGTGTCCTCTATTTTTCTATCAGCCAACATTTCTTTGTTACTCTTCTCGTCGCTTAGACTATTAGAGTTTGAAGATTCGCGTTCTTTATAATTATCAGGCTCGTAATTATCATCAACGTAATCATGCGCGGTATTATCTACAATTTCCGACGATTTCTTAGATTCCAATATATCTTCTCTTCTATCCTTAGGTAATTCATCGGTGAATTTAAGAACCCCTTCGGTACTTTCTTCCTGATCGCTCAAAATACGTTCCTCGAGGATTTCTTCCTTGGCACTTGGCGTTTCTTCGGAAATAGTATGTTCCAAGGAAGAAATAGTGGTGTCTTCGGAATTTTCAGAATCTCTATAGTCGTTATCTTCATCCATTTCGTAAGTACTTTCATAAAATGCCTCGGTAGAGTCATGATGCTCTATCGAATCTTCTTGAGAATTGATTTCTTCCTTCTTAGTCGTAGAATACTCTTTTTCTCCTTCCTCTTCCTCGCTTTCAATTTTCGTGTTTTCATCCTTCGGTTCATGAGAGAAATCTTCTTCTGAAGAATTTTCGAGCTTTTTCGTGTTTTTCTCCTCGCGAGAATTTTTGGTTACTTCGTAGCTATCTTCTACAAAATCTTCGTCATTGAGAACTGTGGTCGATTCGTCTTCCACACTTTCACGTTCAATCGAAGAATTCTTCTTAAGCGTTTCAGGCTTTTGTTCCATTTCTTCGTCAAATTTTGTTTCCTCGGTTTCCTTTTTTTCTTCGATTTGTGCTTCATCAAAATTCACGTTCTCTTCATCTTCCAAAATTTTCTTGAACTCTTCTTCATACGTTTCCAAAGTTTTAGATTGCTTTTCTGAGGTCTCGTAGTCGTTAACCTCGCCTTTTCGATTCTCTTTCCCTGAATCCTGATCCTTACCGGTCTGCAGACTCTTTAAATAACCACCATGGTCGTTCACAGCTCTGGTATCGACTTCCTTTGAAGTTTGAGATTCTGGTTCCTCAAATATATTCTTGTCAATCTGTTCAACCTCAGAATTCACTCTCGTTGTACTTGTTTCCACATTTTGTTCAGGAAGATTATCATCAGTTGATTTGACAGATTCGTTATTCTCAGTTTTATTTTCCTTCTTCCTTGAAGATACTTTTCCTCTAGATCTGATCCTCAAACTTTTTCTTCCCGCAATTGGCTTCGACTCTTTTAATTTTTCTCTTCTTCTTTCGTCTTCTACGTTTTCTTCGCGATCACTTTCCACCTCTTTCGACTGCGTTTTATCTTCAACAATGTCACGTTGATCTTTTGAATTTTTCGAATCTTGCCTATGTATAGACTCTCTTTCCATCTTAATACTTGTCTCTTCAGTCGTGAAAAGTTTTGGAATCTCCGTGGAAACGTGCTCTCTTTCCGTCGTGTTCGAAAAAGTTTGTGCATCCTTGGATTTCGAATATTCTTTTGGATCAAGAATAACCACGTCGATGATTCGTTCCGGCTTTTTGACCTCGATCTTATCTCTCTCACTTTCGTCGTTAATCTTCCCCTTCTCGTTCGAAATTTCTTGTTCCTCTTCTTCGTCCATTTCTTCACTATCTTCCTTCAAATCTGATTCAATTGTTCCCCCCTCATCCACATCAATATATTCTTCACCGTCGGACTCCTTACTATCCGATCTCAAAGGAATATCAAATTCCTGTGACTGTTCATCGGATTTATCCCTTTCATCCTGCTCCTCCTCCTCGATATCATCCTCGTATTCCCTGGCCTTGAAGTTCTTGGAAGCCTTCGTTTCTAGATCCTCCAGTTCCGAATCCTTCCCCTCGATATTTTTATCAGAGCCAATTCCCTGTAACCTGCTCCCCTCGAAGACATTACGAATAGCCTCCTCCGTGAACTCGTCCCCGAACAAGATATCCCTGAACCTCATCAGACTCTCTTTGAACGATCGAAAATCCTTTGTGTCACTTTCATTCTCAACGTTTTTGCTACTCGAGCTTGCCACTTCCTCCCTATCCTGTTTCTTCCTAGAATCTTCATCATAAGCGAAAGAAACCATAGAATTCTTCGATCTCTTCACTCTCCAACCACTCTTCCCTTCGTTAACCACCGTACGAACACGTCTGCTGTTCCGAATTTTAGGAACGTCCCTGTAGAAAGGATCAAACGACTCGTCCCCCTCCTTGTAATCGTCATAACTGGCTGGGATGGTTGGAAGCGGAAGAGTGACCAACTGGGTGGTGTTCAGAGGTCTGCCAGATTCGTCGCTGACGCTTGCCTTGGCCGTTACGATTACCCTGGATTGAGAAGGTAGCAAGGAGGACGGGTTTTGGATTATTCTTTGAAGATCGGGTGGCGGCAGGTTGATAGTGATCTGATGGGGCTTCAATTGAGGGATAGGTATAGGGGGCAGCACGTGTATGTGCTGGGTGACTTGTTCATTGGTGGGTTGAGAGGTTTGGGGCGGCTTTGACGAAGTTCTCGGGGTCGGGTAGAAGGATCTGATGGTCGTTTCGTCGGTTGCAGGCGTTGGAAGGAAGCTTCCCGAGATTCTTTGCTGTTGGGAGCTCTGGCTGTTGGTTTTCGTTTGCCCCGATCGCGGCGATTCCGACGTTGGCACAGGCGATATAGTCAACTTCGAGATCTGAAAACGACGAGTTATTTAGAATAAGAGATAAACAGGATAATCGAAATAAAATTAATAATAAAAATGATAATTTGGTTTTGATCCTGATCGATCACCTTTCCCTTATTAGTCGATTGGATAGCCTCCAAAGGTCTGATATTGTGCTCCCCGTGTTCGCGATACTGGGAAGTCTCTCTAGGATTGTTACTGTGGATAAATTGTTCCGTGGTACTAGCTATTCCATGGTTATGAAAAATAGGATTTATCACGCCGTTCCCATTGCTGTTCAACAACGTTTGAATGGTCGACGAGGTTGCGTGGAACAACGGCGTGACCGTGGACGGTTCGTTGTTATGGATGATCTGAGGATTCGAAGTGGAGCTGAATCTAATCTGATGGACCTGGGGCGGTTGAACGGTTGTGGAGCCGACTCCTTGGTTGCTGAACAATTGATACGAAGTTGCTTGCTGATTATTGCTCCTTTCCCCGTTGTGAAAGATGTACTGGTGATGGTATCCGCCATTCTTATCGTCATAAAGGGACTTGGACTGGCTGGTATGGACTTGAGGGAAGGGAGGCTGGGGTTGATAGTGTTGGGGATAGCCGGTGGGATGGGAAAAGGAATTGGAAGCTGGAGTGGTGGACGGTTTGCTTGGTTTCGAGGTTGTCGTGCTGGTCGTTGTTGTGGTGGGTCGTGCCGACGTGGTGCGTTGGTGATCGTCAGTTGGATCCGGTTGATCGACGTCGTCCTCGTTGTTTTCGTGCAAACTACAAACAGTTTTTGAATTTTAGAGCATTATTTATTCTATGTGTGTTATTATCACGTCAAATAGAGAAAAAAGAGCCAATTTGAATTTTCTCTTTTTCTTTAACTTTGATATCTCTTGAGAGAAGGATTCGTGAGCATACGATGTACGAAACGGTAAAAGGCGAGGAATGATTGATGGAAAATAAGTACACGACACACGAGCGATTACCACGCCTCTTTTACCACGAGCGAGCCACGTAAATAAAATCGACACGTATGCGTGTTAATGCACCTTTGGTCCTTACGAAATACGAATGGACGGGTGAACGTCCAGACGGTCGTTAGCAAACATTTCGTGCGCGACAAGTGAACCGAGTCGCGACAATAACTATTTTCACTTCGCGGCAATTCCCGTTCGCGAAAATGTAAAATGTTGTAGATTCGATAAATTTTATTTTGGAAGGGAAGCTTTCAAATAATTGAAAGTAGATAATTTCTTCGATATGATATATTCTTTTTTATTTAAAAGAAGAAAAAAAAAAGGAATAATTGAAATCGATTAAGTTTGAAGAAATTAAATTAATCGAAAATATTGCCTGAATCTCACCTGAGAGTGACCGCGTTGTTTCCATAGAGTTCCAAATTCAGGTTGTAGAATCGCTCGCTCTTGCTGCAATCGACCTCGTCAACCCTCTCGCAAACCCTGGTTTCCTGATCGAACACGGTCCCGTTCAGACAGAGGAACTTTATGTCCATAATCTCGTCTGAAACCAAGTCTCATGGTGAAGGACAGGGTGATTATTCGGGGATGCTCTTTTTTTGGGTCACTCGTTTCAACGCCTTTTACTTGAATCTTATTTTAATTTAAATTATATACACAAATAAATTATAAGATCTTTTTATAACAAGTTTTAACGCGATACGATAAGTGATATGATAATAGGAATTTTTTAAGGAGATATAGCGACAGAAGGATGACATCAACAAAAACACGTAAAGATTCGTACGAAACAAATTTCATTATGTATATGACGTGAAAAAAGTGTAATAAAATTTCCAAAAATAATTCATTAAAAATATGATAAATAGGGGAGGGGGGGGGGAGAAACGGACATCGTGTTTTAACAAAAGAGATACATCATCAAAGGTTAGACGATCGTGAGGATCGAAGCCAGACGTTCTCGACTTAGGTCAGTAAACGTTCCTCGACGACCGTGACATTCTCTTCGGAATGATCTCTCGATCGATTACAAAACTTGGATCAACGCTAGCCAGCCTCCCAGGGCGGGCCTCTCGATCCTTCGATCGAGATCTATTTGTCTAATCACGCCTGTTCTGCTCCATTCCGCTCTGTTAACTTAATTATCGATTCTAATTGCGCCGTGGCGCAAAGTTAAATCGATCGATCGATCGTCTAAGGATCTTCGAACGATAAATCGTTTCGATTTAACGTTGATTAAAAAAAATTTTTTTTTTTTCTATGGGAAGCAAGCACAAAGATGACACGAAGATTTCTTCAGTTGGGATTGGTTTGATTAAATTCTTTTTTTTTTTTTTAAGATATTTCTTTTCTTTTTTTGCTGAATTACCTTTTTGACCGATGGTGCAAACGTGGAACATTTGACATCCGACTTCAACGTCGGCGTAATATCCACCGATCACTTTCCCCTGGCACGAGAAATTCGTCTCTGGCAAATTGTCGAAGTCCAAATACTTGAGAAGACAATATATATGAATACGTAACGATTAATTTAAATGATATACAAAAATAAATAAATAAAAATCACTCACGCCAGGTTCCCCCGCGCTGCATAACAAGGAGCCATGCTGGAGGTTGAGAATCGACAATAAAACTGCAACCGAATAAATCATTTACAGGAAAATTAATTACAATTTTTGATAAAATGGATGGATGGAATGGATAGAAATTTGGTGAAAAATTTGATGAAAGAAGGAAATAAAAGGAAATAAGAAAATGGCGCAGGATACAAGTGTCGCGGGAAAGGAAAAGTGTATTCTCAATTCACGCAAGGGAAAAACGAAAGAAAGGACTGCGCGTGTTCAGCGCGAGGATAATTTACCGGACTAATTTATAGTTTGCGTAATACTCCTATTCGGAGACCCTGTTACACCAGTTGCAGTTATAATTACAAACAACTATCAACACGCACCTAGGTCGTTGCTCTGGAACATTCCATGCCTGTTTCATAAATTTTATCTATTTTTAACTAATGCTGTAAATAATTTTATAAACTTTAGTTACGTTGGTAAATAGCTTGTTATCGAATCGAATATTAAAAAAATACGAATAATTATATACAAAGTATTTTAGTTATATAAAATTATGGTAAACTTGATGCAAAGGAGAATAATTTCATAAATTGTAATTTTAAGAATTTATTAAAGAAAGAATAATTGTAAAAGTTTCCAATTTTTTCAAAATCAAAAATTTAAACAATTTTTCACGATATAAGCAATTTTATAAACGATAATTTTGGTTACGTTGGTAAATAGCATGTTGAATCGAATATTAAAAAAATACGAATAATTATAAACAAAGTATTTTAGTTATATAAAATTATGGTAAACTTGATGCAAAGAAGAATAATTTCATAAATTGTAATTTTAAGAATTTATTAAAGAAAGAATAATTGTAAAAGTTTCCAATTTTTTCAAAATCAAAAATTTAAACAATTTTACACGATATAAGCAATTTTATAAACGATAATTTTGGTTACGTTGGTAAATAGCTTGTTGAATCGAATTGAATATTAAAAAAAAAATACGAATAATTGTTGCACAAAATATTTTAGTTATATAAAATTATGGTAAACTTGATGCAAAGAAGAATATTTTTATAAATTGTAATTTTAAGAACTTATTAAAGAAAGAATAATTGTAAAAGTTTTTTCAAAATCAAAAATTTAAATTTTACACGATATAAGCAATTTTATAAACGATAATTTTGGTTACGTTGGTAAATAGCTTGTTGAATCGAATAAATATTAAAAAAAAATACGAATAATTGTTGCACAAAGTATTTTAGTTATATAAAATTATGGTAAACTTGATGCAAAGAAGAATAATTTCATAAACTGTAATTTTAAGAACTTATTAAAGAAAGAATAATTGTAAAAGTTTTCAATTTTTTCAAAATCAAAAATTTTCAAAATAAAAATATTCAAATTTGCTTAAACAGAACAATTCCTAAAATTTGTTTAAGGATTCAATCTCAACCTCTTCTTCAGCAAAATGTTAGACCTACATCTACACTGGAGGAGAGAAAGAATACGCATAAGGCAGGGCCGATTTCAGAATCATCTGTCACCGGATCCGCGCAGGGCATTGATTTCAATCGCGGGAAAAAAAAAAATGATTGTTGAATAAAATAGAATGCAGCAGAGCGGGGAGAATCGATCGGCGATCGAGTGGCCAGTTATAGGCCGAGGTCATCCGGTGTGGACGAGGGGCCATCCAATCAGAAAAGAGATCTGGTCGATCTCTCGCGAATCTAATATTCGTGATCGAGGTCTTTTGCATAGCTGCAATCGATTTCCATGATATTGCTTTGATTAATTCGATCGGGCGAAAAACGGAAGCCTCTTTAGAGTTAATAAGAAAGGATACGAGTAATTCTTATTTAATAATTTGACTTTCGAGATCGTTGAGGTGATTAACGATGATTCAGTTAATCTTTACATTGTGGAAGATTGGCTATGTTAAGAGAGAGAGAGAGAGAGGGGGGGGGGAGGGGGCGATTATGATATAAGGTGAAATTGAAGAGACTTGATTGGAAATTGCATAAACTGCATTAGAGTTGATTGAATATTCCTTTTCAGGCGTATTAATGCTGTTAAAGTTGTCAAGGTAATTTTGGAATGTTGTTGGAAGTTGTAAAAGAATAAATTGGATATAAAAACTTTAATGAAATAAGATATAAATTCTTTGGATAGAAATAAATTTCACTTGTATAATGGTCATGGAACAATTATAATGTATTTGTATTTTGAAACGATATTTGTTTTTAGGATAATAGGATTTGTTTAAGGATAATAAATTTTGTTCAAAAAAGAAGAAGAAGAAGAACTAGAAGAAGAAGAAGAAGAAGAAGAAGAAGAAAAAGAAAAAGCATAATTTTGATTTCTACGATGGAATTCCAAGTATATCTAGACTTTCCATTTCTTTCTCCTTTCCCTTTCCAAATCTTCGTAATATATTCCTTTTTATGTCCACTTTAACGAATCATTAATAATTTTGTTTCGCATGTACAGTATCATTAATCCAGATGCTTAACAAGTTTTTTTTTATTCCAAATATAGTAAAAGCACGATCATTTATTAGAAAGCGAGATATTTATTAATAATAAAAAGGAATAAACGGATATTTCAAAGTCTTTTTTTTGTCATCATTAAAATCATTAAATGAATCTACGATTTAGAATGTGCACGCAAAAAGTTTTTATCGATTATTGAAAATTTAGGATTGAAAATTAAGGAGGAAAAAATGCTTAACATTTATTAAGCTATATTCAATAATGACGAATTAATGTAATGCGAAAACAAATGAAAAATATATTTTTTTCACAGACTCTCACCTCTAAACCCGATAATCGTTCTGTCATCTCTAGAAAGCTGTGCAAAATTATTAATGACATTGCTTCTAGAGAAATTGATGGAAACTATAGTGACATAATCAAAAATACCTAAGCGAAAGGTCAACGAATTTCCAAAGAAATTTTGATCGAGGAAATTAAGATTTAATTATTTCGAATTGGAATAATTTGTACAAAATTAGAACTTTCTTTATCAACAATAAGCAAACTTCTTCAAACTTCTCAAAACGTTACCATTACATGAAATTACAATTGTTACAAAGTAACACGATCAATTGTTGATTAACAGTTACAAAGTTCCAAACTTTTATCGATTAAAATTAAATTATCCTTCTCGATTACTCTTCTCTCAACATAATTTCAAACTACTAATTGACAGAAGAAAAAAAAAAAGTAAGTAATCATCGACTGTGAGTTAACAGACACAACAAACTTCCGTACCGTTCATTAACTAAAATTGGATTATTACCGCTCAAACATCTTTTCAAACATCTTCCAACACCGTACAACCGTCTCATTCAATTATCAACATTAGAAATCGGCACGAGATCACACGTTCCACTTCCCGAGCACGAAGCTCGATTCCTTATCGGGTGCACAAACATATCCAAACGAGATCCAACCGAGTATATGTATATATATAAAGCGATCAATTTATATCCAATAAATAATTGGACGTTAAAGGGGGATATAATCAAGGATCATCAAATGATCGTTACCGGTCATCGGCACTTATTTCGTAACATCCTTCGTCCAAAGATTCTCCGTAATTTCTCCGCCATTCAGATTCCACTCCTTAACTTAAGTTCGTTGTTATAATCCATCTCCTCCTCTCTTCTTCCCCCCTAGTTTTTTTTCCCCTCCATCCACAGCCGTCTTACACCTCTGTCTTCATTCTTCTTCGCAGTAGCATCTGGTCTGACTAGGCAGTGATATAATCCCTTCAGCATGTAACGCCTGTGTGTGAATCCCGTGACATTTAGATCTGCCAACTGGCCGACCCGACTCGTCTCTACGACGGACAAGTTCTTGACAGTTGGACGCTTTTCGTCCAGTATGTATAGTGGGAATTTCAAGGGATAAGAAACACGTGCTATAAGATCGATTGTTTTACAAAATCGTATGATCAAACTTTTTTTTTGATCATACCAATTTGAATTGGAAATTCGATTCGTTTATTAATCTTTTTTTGTCAAAATTTATTTTAGAGTGCTTTCTTTTTTTTTATATATCAACCAAGTTAAAATATCATATTAGATATTCAATTTCTATTCTAATATATCGTATATGATGCATTCTATTGAAAATATAAGATTCCTCGATGTCGTGTTCTGCTAAAATTTTAAAAGATTATAATTTTTTTTTTTTATAAGAAGATTTAAGTATTTCGTTAAACTGCTTTCATGCATCGTCCAATAAGAAATGAAAAGTAGTAATCTTAAATCGCCGATTACACAAGATTATGCAAATTATATTCTGTTTAATTTTCCGGATACTTACTACGCGCTGCTTGCCTATGGGAAATTCGTTCGGGTAAAGTTTCTAACGTGTAGGTGTACAAATGATTTCCGTTTGTTTAACGAGCCTCAATTTATGGAAACGAGCCATAGTCGGATCATAATGGAATTAAAGTATCTCGTAATCACGAGAATCGTAATCATTTCAATCATTCATCTCATAATTCAATTACTTACTAATAATAAATAATTTCTATAAAAATTGTCTCCTAATTTTATCTCCATTATCCAAATTGTAATTGGAAAGTTAAAAATTGTATAATTTGATTAATAAGAAATTGAATTGATCGAACGATACGATCGATTTGGGAACGTGTGATCGGAATCGATTATTATTAGGAATCGTGACAATCGGAATTTCTCACGAGTTATCAAACGAACGGAGACAATTAACACCTACGATGGTATTCATGGTCGAAGATCGACAATAGGGCAATTAAATCTTGAGAAATAAATAAAATAAGCAAAAAGTAGAAAACGTAGCTTGAGGTCTGATTAGTATGATATGTGGAAATATGGAGATTAATAAGGTTTTGAAAGAGATGGAATTTTTTTTCAATATTTTCAACATTCTCGAGGAAGATGGTGTTGTTCTTCGCGAAGTGAACGAAGAAGAAGAAACCGAGGCCCGATTATCGCAACAGTTACAGCCATTACCGTGATATTACCGTTACAGTAGCGTCTCTACAGATATTGCTACATCCACCGAGAAAATTGCTCAATTCTATTGCTCGTCTCTCGAACGCTCTCGTCTCTGCTCGAGATTCCGTTTGATCAAATCTCTTATTTTTCCCAACCTGCGTAAAAATAACTTTTCAAATAATTTTTCTTCCTCTACAATTTCAATTAAATTATCATCAATCGTGAATTTTACTCGATTCGCGTGTTTTTTTGAAATCCATGAAAAAAATCGAGAGGAATTACTTTGTACATTTGTGAGCATAATTGAAACACAATTGGTTGGGTAATTCTACTTAAATTAAGCATCCCGTTACGATCGACCGAGTGGAGGAAAAACAAAAATCGTTGGATTTAGGCGTCGTCTCTCTTTTTTTAGAATAATTCGACAAACTTTTTTAAATTGATCGAAAGCGACGCATGATAAATTTGTAAAGTAAAAGAGCAAGAGAACGAAAAATGGAGACGCGCAGAGTTTTTTTAAAAAATTTTGTTTCCAGGTGACAGGTGAGGATGTATTTTCTGATTCTGTATGATAGGTCGACGTCTCTTCGGTAATAGGAGGATATTCGGTGTAAAAGCGGCTTGTACGCGAGGAGGTGAAAGGTGCTCTTCTTACGTGATTTTACAATACACCCGCGTGCCAGAGTGCCCTTTCGACTCCAATAAAACTAGCTGGCTTTCGACCGATCCGATCGAACTGCCTCTTCCTCCGTGAAACGTCCTCAAAAGAACGTTATACACGGTATAATTTTTAGATCGTTTAAGATTCATTAAGAGGAAGTTCTGGATTGAAATGTTAAAAGGTATCGTATCATATATATATATATTAATCACTGTACGTTGAAATAAGGTATTATATAATATTTTCTCTATAATATAAATCCTCCTAATTTTTGGATAGAAAATGAATGAATATTGAAGATCATTCCCTCTTTTTTTTTTTTTTTTCCAATTTTTCTCTGACGAGAAAATCGAAGAAATTTTACGAAATTCAGAAGATCTTTGCTTTCAATTTGTTTATCTAATTTTTTTTATTTTATCATTTAAAGTATCCGTTTTCCGTTTTTTATCATGTTTCTTGGAAAGAAATACGCTTCTATTCATCGTGATCCCTGAAATGGATCGCGCCAAGATAAAAATCAAGAGGTTGTTGATCAAGAAAGAGAAAGATTCAGGATGAAAGTGAAGGCGAGCGAAAGAATCGTTACAGAAGGATGAGAAGCTGACAATTTGGTCGATATATATATATATATATATATATATACGTCATCACTTTCTAACGATCGTGATGTCGCGACGCATCATTCGGGTAAATGGAGCGACGAGAAAATTAAGTTTCGTGCGCGATTGTTACATAAAGAATCTGGTCGATGCGATTTCCTTTTCGTTTTTTTAATTGAAGAAGTTACGCAGCAACTGACGATCCTACGGCGAGGCATTTCGGCTTTTAGGATAATTTCGAATTTAATATTCTTATCTTTAGATTTAATTATTATATAACAATAATTAGGACACGAGGTAGAGTTATGTAATTTCAAAATTCACGGAACTTTATAGATCTGTAAATTTACAACCAGTTGCGTAACGTCTCCCCCCTTCCACTTTAAAGGTCCAGCATAATAATTCTCGAAAGGAACAAAGCATTTTTATTTCCTCCCTTTCTGTTCTCTTTTCTCTCTTTAACAAGTCTGTAAATTTACCAGGTATTCGATTAGAATTTCGAAATACTTCGATGTATTTCGTTGGACGCCATATTGTTTATCATAACGATTAACCTGTCTATTACCATTATTTCCTCCATAAGAAAGAAGAAAAAGAAATTGCTACTCTTAAACTCAATCTTGTTTGTGATAATTCTAGTTTCAAAGACATTCGTCATTTTCTTGGAAAATTAACCTCTCCAAACTGTTTCACCATCCATTAACTCTACTATTTCTATTCTATAAAAATCTCAACGTACAATTTAAAAAAAGAAGAAGAAGAAAACTAAAAAAAAAAAAAAAATCCTAAACTCAATTCTCAAACCTGATCCTTCTCTAATTTTCGCAAAGATTAATTCGGCGTCCGCCATTTTCTCTAACAAAAACTACAAAACCTAACCTCCCAACCTCTTCTCCAAACACCGCTTCGTCTCATTGCCAACATAATAATCCTACAACAATCTCTCTGGTTGCACGTTCCACACGAGTTGGGCCGTGCTCTCTGTCAGCTCCATTGTTCGCACCTGCGTTTCCAAGTTGCCGGCGAAGAATAAATATTTAACAGGTGGTTTAAAGAAGGGGAGGATCGAATTGTACGTCGGTGTAGAAAGCGAGTACGAGTGGCTGTGCCTCTCGTTCTTGGGTCGTCTAATACATCAATATTTCTCGGCGTTCCCGCGACGAGAAAGAGGCGACAACGCAGCCGGGTGAAAGTTTACAAAGGATGAGAATTCGGATGGTGCTTCGGATGGAACGTCCTCATAAATATTTAACAGGCCGGATGATCCCGGATGGGTCCTCTCTTTATAAATTTCTTGCAGGTATTTTTAGAATACCTTCGTCGAAACGAAAAAGTATTTTGGTGTCGAGTCGGAGGGATTTTCGAATTTGGATTTTTAGGAATGTTTCGTCAGGAAACGTGTCGTCCATTTTTACATTTTTGAATTGAAGTCATTTATTTGCGATTCGAGTAATTAACGCAATTCGGTCCATCCGAGAAGATATTGTAAATTGGCTCGTACATCTTGCTTCACTTGAGAAAGAAATTTCCATGGTACATTGTCTACTATAAATAGAGTTTATTAGCATAATTATGTGTCCGGACAATCAGACTGGAGTGCTTGTTCGACAGAGTAGGCAGACAATGTCAATCCAGGTCAAATAGTGGAATCAAGTATAAAGTCACGTTTGTGAAACAACGCGAAACACACCTTCCATCGTTTTTCTTCTTACTGTTATAATGATTGATGATTATCCGGTAGTCGTTGGATTGAAAAATGAATGAAAAAAAAAAAAGAAGAAAATGAAACAAAGTGTTTTATATCTATCGTATATTCTTCAACGAATTAACTTCCAGTTAACTTATGAAACATGGCACTCGTATAAATTCTCATGTGATACAATATTTTCAATAACGAATACAAATTTGAGTTGAAAGTTAAAATATTATTTAGAAAATAAGTAAATGTTTAGAAATATACTAAAAAAAATATTGAAGTTAAAATTGCTAAAAAAAATCATAATTTAGAATAAATAAGACCTCTGGAGGAAAGGATCGTCGAAACAAGGGATCCCATATTTTTCATTCAAAATTCTTTAGCTTTGTCCATAACATTATTTAATTGGAATCACATATCACGATACTGTGAAAAAGTCGAAGGAATTGGACACAAAATACGAGATAACATAGAATGTAATATGAGGAATTTTGCTCGTACACGAATTCCACGATACGAGGCCATAAAAATACGGCAAGTATGGCAAGAAAAATAGCACAGAATCGTTGCCATGCCGGTTTCTAATGCATCGCTCCAAGGAGTTCATAAACGAAAGTGGCGCGGCGATCGAGCGGATCAATTTATTTCCTCGATGGAACGTGCCGATCTACTCTGCGCTTACAACGGTGCAAACACGCGTATCCCGATGGAGCAGGGCGGCGATCTATCGATCTGTGAGCGCGTTCCTCGCGGATACGTGAAAATCAGCCGAGTTACGAGTTTCGTAACGAGTGAAGTAGACTTCCTGCTCGGTTTGCATACCGATTCAAATCATTTTCAGTTCGATTCGTTAATCGAATTTATTAAAAAAAAAAAAGTCATCGATAATTTCACAACAATTAATCAATGTTAGATAGTTGGATAGTTTGCCATCATAATTATCAATTTTTTTCGATTTTGCAATTCATATTATCATGTTATATCGGACAATACTTTCTCTTCAAAGAAACTGTGACAACACTGTAACGGAAAACAGAAGGAAACGTTAAATAATTTCATTTCTTAAATTGCAATTTCCTTCCTTTCTTCTTTTTATCAAATGTTCTTTTTATCATATCTTAAATTCCAACTTCCTTCCTTTCTTTCTTCTTTCTTATCAAATGTTCATCGTTTAAAAATATATATTAAAAATAAATAAATAAATAATTTCATTTTTTAAATTACAATTTCTTTCTCTTTCTTTTTTTTATCAAATGTTCATTCAAATGTTCTTTTTATCATATCTTAAATTCCAATTTCCTTCCTTCCTTTCTTCCTTTCTTCCTTTCTTCATTCTCATCAAATATTCGTTTAAAAATATATACAAAAAAAAATAAATAATTTCATTTCTTAAATTTCCTTTCCTTTCTTCGTTTCTTCTTTTTATTAAATGTTCATTCAAATGTTTTTTTTATGATATCTTAAATTCCAATTTTCTTTCTTCCTTTCTTCTTTTTATCAAATGTTCTTTTTATTATATCTTAAATCCCAATTTCTTTCTTCCTTTCTTCCTTTCTTCCTTTCTTCATTCTCATCAAATATTCGTTTAAAAATATATAAAAAAAAATAAATAAATAATTTCATTTCTTAAATTGCAACTTCCTTTCCTTTCTTCGTTTCTTCTTTTTATTAAATGTTCATTCAAATGTTTTTTTTTATGATATCTTAAATTCCAATTTCCTTTCTTCCTTTCTTCTTTTTATCAAATGTTCTTTTTATTATATCTTAAATTTCTTCCTTTCTTCCTTTCTTCCTTTCTTCATTCTAAAAATATATAAAAAAAAATAAATAAATAATTTCATTTCTTAAATTGCAATTTCCTTTCCTTTCTTCATTTCTTCTTTTTATTAAATGTTCATTCAAATGTTTTTTTTTTATGATATCTTAAATTCCAATTTCCTTTCTTCCTTTATTCTTTTTATCAAATGTTCTTTTTATTATATTTTAAATCCCAATTTCTTCCTTTCTTCCTTTCTTCATTCTCATCAAATATTCGTCGTTTAAAAATATAAATCTCGAATATCTCGATAGAAACTCGCGACGAACAAGAACAGATGTTTACGATGCGCGCGAGGGGATATCGTGCGGTGAACCTGTGTAACTGGTGGCCTCCACTTCCGGTTCGGATCCGGACGCGGCGTTTTCCGTGTTTCCGTGGGTTTCTGGATTACGTGCCGCCGCGCGACGGTACGTGCCGGTTCATTATGAGCCAAGAAAGCAAGAAAGAGGCGAGAAGCGGAGTCATTGCTATTCGAGGGCCGCCGCAGGAAACGGAAGTTCCCGATTATCCACGAGACACGGCGAGTATCCTCGGATCTCCTCGGTATTCCGTGTTATTGACACGTTCACATTACGCAGTGATATCAGCGTAAAAGGAGAAAATTCTCGAGTATCGATGAATATTTCTTTTTTTTTTTTTTCTGTTTTGCCCTCTTTTCAATTATGACAATTATAAATTATAAATTTGTCGAAAATCTTATCTTAATAGGCAAGTGGATCGTTATTTGTTTGATTTCTGTTGTTATTTGATTTTTCTTTTTTTTTTTTTTTGAGTCATATTTATTCGCATATTCGAAATATGTTTGTATTATATTTTCTCGAAAACGTATTATCAATATTTTTCATTTCAACGATTTGATTGGAACTCAAAGGGGCAAAGAAGTTCTGAAACTTCTAATAGAGGAGAGATGTACGTTTGAGTGAAACGTGAGAGATTTAATTTTCCTCGATCAAAGTAGACATTCGTTGTGATTCATGCCTCTGATCCTGACTTTTCTGACACATGTCGTCATCGACGCGCGTACACAGGAACACGTGTCTACTCACGCAAGCGCGTACGAAGCACGAGGGAGTTTCATTGAGGAGCAGAAAGATGAATGAGTCAAGGAAGCGGACGTCATTCACAATAAATGTCATTCTCGTGGACATGTTCTGTCAATAGCCACGTGAATTTTCGAGCATTTTTTTTATTACTTAATAATACATTAACAGTATACATTAGAATTTAGAAACTTCATTTATATTATTCGTGCATCTTATTTTTTTAATAAAATACTTGCTCTTTTTTATACAAAATTAATTGTATAATTCCCTCTTATGAAAAATATTTTTTTGATTTTGAATAATATTTACAATGAATCCTAACAAGAAGAGAGAAAAAAAAAGATTCAGAAGCGTGTTGAATGGGAAAAATTTATTACGTTTTAAAAAAAAAGGATTACTCCAATTTCTTCCTACAATTTAAAACAGCTATTTTTACTCATATTTCAATCTTTCTCACAGATAAATTTTTGAATGGACGATTCTCAAAAAATATTATTCCCACTGAGTCTGTATCTCAAGAAATAAAATTCTCTCGAGTTATTTTTCGAGTTATAGAGGATTGCATCGAAAGTCGAAAAATATCCTTCGATAATTTATTCTCGGCACAGTGTCCACTCGTGAAAAATAACTCTCGAGAGCGATTCTCGTGGCCAGAGTGAAAGTTCCCGTTGCATTAATAGAAAAAAAAAAAAAAAAAAAAAAAAGAGAAAAAACAATTCTCGAGAGCAGCTTTCGAGAGTTTTCCTCTCCGAGTTTACTAATTAACCATCCGTGGTTGATCGTGGAAAACAGCGCGAAAACACCACTAAGTCGGCTACTTTTCCTCGGGAGAGGAAAAAGGCTTGGAGCGCGATTCGGCCGGTTGCACTTGGCGCGTAAAAATCACCGTGAAAGGGCCCAGAGAACGCCACGTGGGCGTTTTCGACGGCTATTATTTTTATCGAATGGTTTGGCCGACAAGTATACAATATATATATTTCGTGTTGAATAAGAAGTCTACTTCTCTGCTTCGATCGTGCAACGATCCTCGAAGTATCGAAGAAAATTTTCATTGTTGCGTTGTTCGAAGAATTAATAAGAAGAATTAAAGGGAATTTTATTTTTGATTACATCGAATAATTATTGGTGTGTAAGAGAAATAGTGTCGAGTAACGAAAGATTAGAATCGATATATACTTTTATAATTATTTCTTAGACATTGAAACTCCAATTTTAATAATTTTTATATTATATTTATATTTCATGTAAAGAAGAAAATTGAATTTTTCTTCGTTTTATAATTTTGGAAAATCAAACTATTCCAATAATTATATATATATATATATATATATTTCGATATAACGGGTCTCCAAGTTTCTCTTTTAATGTAATATCGAGAAAAAAAAAGCTGGTTTAATTGCTGGTACGTAATATATAGGCAAGGTGAAACTCGAACGTCGAAGAAACGACGAAAGGTCGTCAGACGAACTTCGAATGGATCGGGTGAAAGACGCCATTGTTCCTTTCCTCGGAAGTGGTATTAATTAGAATTAATTAGAAGGAATTTCGCTTCGTATTCCTAAAAAGAATTCATCTTTAGGTGAATTAGTAGAAGAAATGTATGAAAAATCGAATGCATTATTGTTGCGATTTGTTGTTATTAAATCTGTATTTATTATTATTTATATATTTTGCAATATTGAAATTGAAATACCCTCACATATTTATTACAAGTATCATCAGTTATTAACTATGTTTTTAATTTTTAAAAAGTCAGATAAATCGATTTAAAATCAGAGATTAGAAGAAAGGTAAGAAAATTTATCGATGACAAGATTCATAAAAAAAAATTCAACATTTTCGATTGAAACTTCACCAACGCGATACATTTAAGACACAATTTGTCGATACACTTTTTTTCCACGATTTCTAAACACCTTCCATTCAACTCGATCTCGACAAAATTTTCTCCTCGACTGGTTTCAAATCACGCGTGCGAATTCCTCGTTGGACCATGTACAAAACCAAGATGAAGAAACAAAGAAATCCCACGGAATCGTTCAGAAAAAACCGATACAGAGAGAAGAGGCAAATTTATACAACAAACTTCCAATCCATCTAAAGATCTCCATCTAAAGATTGAAAATCAAATTGATTGGAGAATTCGTTTAAAATTCTACTATCTAATTCAAGAGAGAGGGAAAAAAGAAAACAATATATTTTGAATAAAGAATATTTATATAGGAAAGAATAATCGACCGGTTATGTGCGAATATTTTATGGAGCAAATCGACAGTTATTACATAATATATGGATAAAAGATGATCAAGGAAGGCACGATTATTTACGTACGATTATTTATGTATTGTAATGACACTTTATAATTTGCATATTTTATGAGTGAATATACAGTCCCGTTTTACTGGCCCGTTCAATGCCAAGCAATTCGGCTTTTCTTTCATGTCTCAATATTTTGGATACCAATATACGCTCGGTGTACAACTCGTGTTCTTACTTCAAATTATGCAAAAGATAAGATACAATACGCGTCAATAATCCTTGAACAGTTTTAAAATTGAAGCAACGTGAAATAGAGAATTATATTATAGAATCTGATGAAAAAAAAAAAGTTTTCAAGATTGATTGAATGGAAGGCGGAGAGAATTATCTTTGACGGATAATGGTTCACATAGAGTATCGACTTAGAATTTCAAAATTTATGTTATCCGATCGGAATTACATATCCTCCGCAGGATATTTCTTGAGTAGTTCTGATATTTTTCACGATTAACAAGCAAAACGACGGCAAATTATTCGTTCTCGTTTTACTTTCCTTTCTCTCTCTCTCTCTCTCTCTCTCTCTCTCTCTCTCTCTCTCTCTCTCTCTCTCAAACATTCCTCGCCACGGTTCGTACACTTTATTTGAACAAACATCGATAGCAACATGGCAGTCCTCGTTGCTTCCCCTATAGACCCACAAGCGTATATTTCTGTTTAACAAGCTATATAATTGTACGTCTATTACACAGCCACGGGAATCAACGAGGTATGGAAAATTAGCCGAGCAATTAATTTATTTCAAGAAATTTCAATTTCGTTACAATTATTCGCGAATTTTTCTTAACAGATATTTTTTATTACAAAAATACAGCGTCACTTCTTCCTAAATATTCCACGTGTCGATTAATAATATTTTTAATTGAAACGAAAAAACTTCTTCGCGTTACTAATTTCCTAGATCCATTTCCAATTTCTTTTTTATACCTAAAATCTAATAAAAATAGGAGAGGGAAAAATCGATCTTAGAAGAGAGAAGTTACGAGAAAAAGATGGTGGAAAATTTGTTTGGATGGGTTCGAAACAAACGGACGCGTTAATGGCGGCGATTATTTGACAACGTGAGAGAGTGAAATTGAGATCGTGACTGAGTGACTCGCGTCTTACGTGACATCGGGCAGAGAGACACGCTTCGAAAGGTCTAACCGCATCCTTGCGCCGCAGTTACGCGGTTACGTAAGGAGAAAAGTCAGACAGGCGGGTAGCGCGAGCAGGATAGCCAACTGAACGCGAAGCGGGGACGAGAAAAGTGGAGAAAAATGTCTAGAGTCAAACGAGTTTTCAGAATATGCGTATCCACTGATAGGAAACGTTATATACCTTGTTTACCGATACTTTCTGATACTCGTTAAACCAGAAAGATCGACCAATTTGAAATGATCAGAAAAGTTAGGTTAGGTTAGAGTCGAGGTGTTGGAAAATCTGGGGATTTCGAAAATGGAGGAAGCAATATTTATTGACTAGTGACTTTTCGTCAAGATTTTGTTGAATTTAATTGACAAAATAAGAATACTTTTCATACACTGAGTGTGAATATTTCCAAGTTTTAATCTATGATGAAGAAATTCAAAATATGTATCAATCGATAAAAGTAACTCGAAAAATTTCGAGGATATTAACCAATTTTTATTCGATTTAAAACTTAAATTTAACATTTCGATTGATATTAAAATAATTATAAAATTGTTAAAATAACGCAAACTTCAAACAATCTCTCAAAAAACCGAACCCAACGAATCATCTCGTTCAACGAGCCGAGGTGTCAAAAATATATAAAATTAACAACAAGTTCAACGAGCTGCGAAACGATTTCTATCATATATTAACGATTAATCAAACTCGATTCCCTAATTAAACAGGCGATCGACACTCGCCATTGTGATACAATTATACCGAATGTATTACAATCGCGAACGGGTAAAAGCCGCTCGGTAAAAGGGAAAGCCAATTATTTCGTCTGACCGGCCGTTATGCAAAATTCCGTTAATATAATGCGCTGCGCCGGTTATTTATAGAGTGACTGGACAATTCTAGACTTCTTGGACTTTCTAGGCCTGTTCCCGCCGCGCCGGAAAGGTCATCATTTTTCGACGACCTTTCGATTAACGCCTGGAAATTACATAATGACAGTAACACAAGAGATTATGGGGGAACAAGCGTAATAAGATTCCATTTATATATATATATATATACGAATAAGTAAAGTGAATTTGCCGATCCCTTCCACCGATGGTGCGTCCAAACTCGCGATCTTCCTCGTTGTAGGATTAACCGTTTCCGTGTTTATATCGATAATTGGCAAATTACAATCTATCTACATCAACAATCTATCTTTTCAACGATTATTATTATTATTATTATTATTATTATTATTATTATTCGATTGCAAATTGTCCTTATGGATCTACGCATCTCTCACTCTGACGAAATTATCTCACTCTGTAGAAAAGCACGCACACGTGGATATTGGTAATTTGCGAAGGGTCTTCAAGGGTTTCCAATGGAAACGTATCCCGTTTTCAGCGCGATCCATTTCCTCGATACGAATCGAAACGCGGAAACTGTCACTATCTTTTCGACCGTTCGAAAAATATTCTTCCGCATTGTTCACGCTTCTGCTTCGAACCGGCCACGCCACGCGACGTGGTTCGTTCACCATCGGGACTTTCCTTCTCCACGACAACCGCTCGTTTCCATGCGTGGCGACAACAAGCCGCACGCCCTCGCATCGTAAACGTAAAAAATGATTCAACCGTTTGATTCCAAATGATTCATTCGCGGCGTTGTTCGCCGATTCGCCGCTGTCTGTCAATCAGCTAGCTTCTTCGTCGCCCATTTCGAAGATTTCGCCAAGATTTCGAACTAATCGTTTCACACAATGATCACCGATTTAAAAGCGGTTGAAAAATGGTTCCTCGAGTTCGGAATTATCTTGTAAATTTTTCAGTCTAGTGTCAAATATCTGCTCTGAAAATGGTGATAATTTTGGAACTGATCCACGTCTACGTGAACATTCTGAAGCTTGAAAAACCGTTGAAAACCGGTTCTGGTATTATGAATCGGTTTGTCAGAATTAGTTCTCTATAGCATTTCTATTCGGTTTTTAATGAATGCGTAAGAGAAGTTTAAAAGCTAGGGAACCCTAGCTGGGATAGAGTAACTTTGTAGTTTTGACTTTGAATATGTGCGTTAATTTTATTAATTTTATTATGAAAAAAAAAATCGTTTCTAAAATATTGTTTAATAAATGGACGGGACAATAAATTAAAATGTTCAATAGTTTCTTTAAAAAAGGAAAAATTTTTTTTAAATTATTCACAAGCTCATAAATTACACTAGGCCTTTATGGTTTCTGAGAACCATTCCTCCATTGACAACTTGTATTCACGTAATCATACGTCAATCTACAACCAGGTTTGAAACGGTCTTTGATGAGTTTGCAACTTGAAACACTTGCAAGTTTTTATTCCTAATCTATTCTAGCTCGTATTGCTAATTTATTCACGATTCTCTACGTATCCGATTTCCTTTGAAACCTCCTCGACAGACTTGTGAACGATCTGCTCTCATTAATCGAGCCTGCTAGTTGCAACTTTATTCGAGAACTCGTTTGAAATTCTATCCGCGTATTTCCAATTTTATATATTAAGATAACTTGGTCAAATCGTTTCGTGAAATTTTACGAAACACACACATATATATATATATATATGAGAGAGAGAGAGAGAGAGAGAGAGAGAGAGAGAGAGATGTAGAGATTGTTTAGCGTATAAAATCAATAATAACTTTATTTTAATCTTTCGCAAGACTTCCTTCAAACATCCCACCCAATGGTTATTTTCGAAAAATGTGCGACAGACGCCCTCGCATTTGCAATATGAATGCAATGATCAATGAGTCATTCCTTCGTCTACGAACCGCTCGAACGTTTGCCTTTTATTGGCATCTGACCGACCTCTTTTAAGGCCGTTTGTACACTTTCTCGTCTTCGATGCGTACCGCCATCTTACGTAACATCGATCGATTATTTTCTTCAATCTAATCTCTATCTTCTTCGTGTTTAATTTTCCAAGATCGAATTAACATTTTAACGAGTTCTTTTTTACAAACACCGCGCAAATTCCATTTTCTTCTGTCCGAAGTTGTAGCAAGTTCCTTCAGAAGTGAAATTCCAATTAAAATATCAA
Source organism: Apis laboriosa (assembly GCF_014066325.1). Taxonomy (NCBI): domain Eukaryota; kingdom Metazoa; phylum Arthropoda; class Insecta; order Hymenoptera; family Apidae; genus Apis; species Apis laboriosa. The sequence goes on from NW_025223501.1 coordinate 4,208,132, forward strand.
ACTAAATCCCTCTCGAATTTTAGTCACGAGCGTGCTAAAGAAATTCGCGTAGCTTTATTACGCCGGTCTCCCGTGAACTACTAACAGTAAAACTACGGAAATGATGGATTAAAATGCATAATACGGCTGCTAATTAAAGTAAGAGCAGACGCATGGATAGACTAAAGTCACGGCTGCGTGATACTCGCACGATTTTGCGCAGTTGCGTATAGTGCAATCGGCCAGGCTTCTCCACGCGGAGAAAGCGAGAGGAAACGAAGGAAAGAAAAGGAGAGGAAAATGGTGAAAAAGATTTCGAGACGAAAAAGATTTTGACATCTTTGAAAATTTAATCGTTTGTATAGAAATAGAATCCCAACGAAACCATTTTCTTTTTCATTCGCACGATCTCTAAAATTCCTAACCTCGAAGCTCGAACTCGACTTATCATTGTATTCGTCCATCGTTAACGAGCAAATGTTAAATCCCAACTCTGAAAAATAAAATATCCATAAAATATTATCCACCTCGGCCAGTTCACATAACCTCCGACTACCTAACCTCAAAGTTAAGACTCGCCAGGCATTCATCCAGCCTATTAACGAGTAACGTAGAATAAATCGGCAAAGGCAGGAATAGTAAAGCTGACTATCCAGTTGGGAAGGGATACGTAAAAATTCGCAGGGTGGACGTAAACGAGGGGATTTGTATTCATCGAACGGCCGGCCGTTTGCTTGCTCGAAGAGGCTGCGGGACCACCGAGCGCGAAACGCGTGAATCCACCTTTTGTACGGGATTATTTACATTCACGTAGGAGCTAAATGGAAGTTACATCGGGGCAAGGAATGCAGCGTCGTGGGACATCCGCCCGTGAAACGTATGCATCGCGGTCGAACCTCGTGGGACGCCTTTACGCATCCACTTGTTTCCGATTTTATTGCGATACGTGCGTACATCCTTCTGCCTTCCCAGAAAATCCTTCCTTCGCGTCTCTTTGCGTCTTCTTCCTTCTTTGCGAGCCTGCCTCGCAAGGGGCGCGTTCAGGAAACGGTCTGACGTTGAAAATAGCGAGGCTTCGGTTTCATTTTAAGACGCGTCCACGGTGTAATGAGATTTTTTTTTGGCAGATGACGCGACAGTCGTTTAGCAATCTAGTTTCGAAGAGCGTTTCCCTCGCGACCAAAATTTTCCTTAGAATTTTCAACTCTTTTGTGAATATTTTCTCGAATTGTGACGAGTTTGCTCAATAAATATTTCGTTTCGAAATATTCGAAATATCTTTTTATATTTTCTGAGAAACACCGCATTTTTTTAAAAATTTATATTTCTCGTCCGAATTCGAATGCACGATTAGGACGAAGGATTCTTTTTTAATTGGAAGGAATAATTGGTTTTCTTAGATTGCGCGAATTGGAATATCCTTAACTTAATAATTTACAAGTTGTGTTCACGTAACATTAATTAACACATCTAATTAACGATTGCAATCGATCGATTTTACCCAGATGGAAAGAAACGAAGAAACTAATCGGTGGTTATTGTGCAATTAGCGCTGCCTGGACAGAATTATACCGAGACTATTCGCGATTCTCTCGCCGTACGAGGTTCTCTCTCTCTCTCTCTCTCTCTCTCTCTCTCTCTCTCTCTTTCTCTCTCCTCCCAACACCGCGATTCATTCGAGATTCTCGTATCGTGGCCGACGTATGGTTTACGTTCACGTAGGAAACACCTTGACTCGACACGAAAACCCAGTTAGCACCGCGATTCGCCATCTGTATACGATCGCAGATTCTTTTCTCTTCGCTTTTTTCCTATTCTTTCACGATTTTCTTTTTTTTTTTTTTTTTTTTTTTTTTATAGAGAACATCGTACATCGATGAAAAAAGTTGGATTTCTTTTTACCATTTCTATTACCTACTACTCACGTTGAATGGGTTTTCCATCATTCAAGATGGAATAACGGGTTGTCGTGAAAAGGG
>NW_025223501.1:4210179-4260575 GCF_014066325.1 Apis laboriosa
CTCTCTCTCTCTCTCTCTCTCTCTCTCTCTCTCTCTCTCTCTCTCTCTTTCTCTTTCTCTCTCTCTGCACTTCCTCGATGCATTGTTCCGTTCCCTCCGAGTTTCGAGGACCTCGTATGCAACGAGGCAAGTTGAGTTAGGTCAACCCTCGATCCGAATCGCTGCGAATTCCTTCCCCGGCGCGCGCATTGTTCCCGCGATGCACATATTGCAGCCCATTATTTCGAGCACATGCGTGCGATTATTAATTCTCGCGAGGGCGGCTAAAGTCGGCACGAGATTTATATATATATATATATATATATATATATATATATATATATTCATAGCGGTGAAAGCGCTCTTTATTCGATTATTGGAATAAGGGCCGATAAGACTCACCCTGCAACAAAAATCCATGCAGCGCGAGGTTCATGGCTAGCTCGATCAATTCAGCCTTCAGCCTGAAACAGAGAAGAAAAAAATGTTTTTTCGTGATTTTCGTGCGATCTATTTTAGAATTATTTATAAATCCTCTCTTTATAATTTTATTTTGCTTATCTTTTCTTTTCTTTCCTTTTTTTCAAGATATTTCTTCTTTAATTTTTCGCTTAAACAAAATTGATTGATTTTCTTTTTTTTTTTTTTTTTTTCCCCTCTTTATTAAATTATAATTACAAAATGCAATCCTTCCTTAGTTTTTTAATTAGTTTTTTAATTGAAAACGTTTACTTTCACTGGGAAGAGTCACTCGGACCGGGATTAACCAAGAGTTTAACTGTACAATTTAACTTTAAATTATTTCGCAGTTTTCCAAGTTGCCCAAGAGCATTGCAATCGCAACAATCATCCGCACGTTTCACGTACGATGAATTTAAGAGGCCCATTTCATAAGAGTAATTACTTTTAATTGATCGGGCGGACGCAATCGTCGGGCAGAATTGTGGGATCGATCAGAAAATTCCTCCTTTTCAAGACCTATGAATGATAGATGGTAATAACGCAAACGCTAAACGACGCTAATTGCGGCTAAATTGCACGGAGGCGTAGAGGAATCTCTGAACAAAGTAAATTCGTCTCTATCGTCGCTTCAAAATATAACGTATTCTCTCTCTCTCTCTCTCTCTCTCTCTCTTGGAATTAGATCCATCGATGGATCATATCTGAAGATTAAATGAACATCGATTCAATTTTAAATACAATTTTTATAATCGTAGATTGAAACAATTCTTTAATTGTTAATAATTCTTAATAATTCTATTAGGTATTAAAATACTCTTGACCATTTTCTTCAAACTTCTTCAAACCGAATGTGAATTCAATTTGTCCAACAATATCTACGGTATTTCTATATAAGAAAATGTTGAAGAAATCTTGTAAAATGAAAGCTGGGCGAAGTGGTCGGCGGCTTGATCATCAGGATCGATAAAATCCGAGCATGTGCAGTCGATCGACGCACTCGAAAGTCCTCGTCGGGGCACAATGGCCGCGTTGCAGCGGAATTAATTCAGGTCGAGCATGTAGAAACGCACGCGGGTAACGGTGCCTCTCCGCGGCCACAAAACGGCCAACGGAATTATTTCTGGCACACCGGATTTTTCTTTTCCTGTTTCCTACCGCCGTTTCTTCCTCGTTTAACTCCTAACTTATCACTTAACAAATACATACTCGACTCGATAATAAGATACTCTGCTTCGAGAGATTCTTCAAAGTTGGTGCAAATTAAACGTACTGTTAAACAAGTGGCATCTGACCAAATAAGTTAGAGAATTCAATAGTGATATAGTAAAAAAAAAAAAAAAAAAATCACAATGACGATATATCTCGTGTCGTAGGCAAAACTTTGAATGAAGATTTTGGATTTTTTATGAATGAAGATTTTCGATTAATTTTTAATTTCTATTGAAGTATAATTAAAATATTTCGAATATTTTTAATATAAATGTTATTATTATTGACGAAAAAAAAAAAAACTAAGATGCGAATGTTTGATTTAACGTTATTACTGAATTGTGAAAGTTTTACTACGTCTATTACCTAAACCGCATCTCATACATATTCTAACAAGTCTGTTAGAAACGATTATTGAATTTCTAAATATTTTTATGTGCGTATCTTTATTATTATTTGAAGAAATACAATCTATCATCTGATATAGATCTAATTCAGATATAGTTTAGGTTCAATTTTAGATCCATTAAATATGCATAAATATCGAATTATAACTTAATAACTTTCAATTTCTCTTAAAAGAAAAATACACAACTTGTTCCTCTGTTTTTTTTTTCAAAAAAGAAAAAAAAAGGGAAAAAAAACATTGAGAATGAAAAATGATGTATGATCTGGAAACGGTGTCGAGGAAATAATTCTTTTCGTGGAAAGTGAAAGAAGGAAAACTTTCTTGCTATCTAATATGGAACTCCTCCAAATGAAATTTCCATCTACCAGATCTATATATAATCGTATCGAAGCAAATACTTTCGAGGAAAATAATTCTTTTGCAATAATTTTATTCATCGAATTTTTATAAATTTTGAAATTTTGAAAATTCAATTTCAATAAACCCACATTTTCTTAAATTCATAAAAATTCAAATTTCTCAATTACCTATTTTTTATTATAATTATCCCTTGCTCTGCTTATCCACATTGTATACCAAAGTAACAAATGCTTTTGATCCATTTTTCTCAATCAAATCAAACCAATTATAGAAATATCGCATTCACGCATCTTCAAACATCGTCAAATATTTTCAAACGGCGTCAAACGTGATTAAAATCGCGAATAATCCTATTAAAAATGATTCTGACGAATGGTCCCAATGTCCCCAATGTCCAAACAAGGAAAAATTATTCAATAATGGAACAAAAAGAAAGGAATACAACAAGAGAAATTCATTAAACAATTTCATCAGATCTTGTAACAGCAATGAACCGATCGTGCGGTATTCTGTTTCGCGTACCGTGTCACGAAAACGTCCACCGACCATTTTCCTCTCTTCGCCGATCATGAAGGTCCTGTGCAGTGAATACAAAATCATGGAACACGGCCGCTATTAACGTGCGTGCAATTCTTGATGAGGTATGCTCTTTGGTCTCTTGTACCGTAACCAATCGTAAGGGATTTCGACCAATCGGAATTTCGTGTCACCTTCTTGGAACACGAATTACTCACAAAAGAAATTTTCGATGGATTTTAACAATTTTTATAATCTATATTTCTGATATATCGATATAATTCTGTTTACTTTATCGCACAAGCTTAATTTTTACTAGATTTTCTCTTATCTTTCGAAGGATTGGAAAAAATTGGGTAAATTAATTGAAAATGATTTTAATTAATGATCGTAGAAAAATTAACTGCTTTTATTGCAATTGATTTATCACTATTTGTGATTACTTATTTATTAATCGTCATTATATTTTCCAATAACATGAGAATAATTTTACAAATTTTTAAAAAATCTATTTTCCATCCTCATTTTTATCTCTTGAATTTTTTGATTTCTATCTGTTCATATTACCCATATTACGAACAAATAAATGCTGAGAATCAATAATTAAATATCACAGTTTCGCGTTTAAGATAATCTTTATTTTATTGAAAATAATTAATGGGTTCAAAAATAATTAATTCCCTAGACTACAATTCGTTTTAAATGAATCACGCGTCATAAAAGATCGAAGTAAAACAAACATCTTGTGATTCGATGTTTTTCTCGCTTTGAAATAGTAAACGCGATTCTAACGAATTCTTTCTTTTTTTTTTTTTTTTTTTTTTTTTGCATTCTCTTGGAAGGAATGCGATACAATGGAAGCAGCCAGCTATTTGAAAAATGTGATTCACGCAGAAGAAGAATTCCGTTTTATCCCTCCTCCTCCTTTGCATCCATCGCCCTTTCGCCTTAAAGACGATTTTCACCTTACGTAAAACCGGCACATCGGCCGTGACTCGTTTCCATGGCGAACGACTTTCCCCGATTCTGTATCGCGAACGGTTGCACAGTTTAAAAACGATCGATGCCACGCCTTTCGACCACTTGCCAGAAAATCGTACGGTTAATTTTATCATTGCAACCCATCCATCACCGATTATAATCGCGCATTTCTCTCTTTCTTTCTTTCTTTCTTTCTTTTTTTTTTTTTTACGTTCAATATTTTTCCTTCCCCGAGAAATAAGGAAAATGAAAAAGATCGTTTTAATCGTTTTTAAATGCTATATAATATATGTTTCACGGTTTTACAGATTTTTTTTTTTTATGTAAGAAAGGAAAAATCGCATTTTTCAACTTTCATAAACGTATCCATAAATAAAATAAATTCTATCTTACATAAATGTACGTGTTACAATGAACAATGATTTTCGTCTGTATTTTATTCTTCCTTGTATTACTTAACAAATATGCAATTTTTTTTTTTCCTTTTTTCGATGAAATCTCACTTCAAAATTCTTTGAAAAATGTTTACGTAATTTCAATAAATCCTCTATATATTTTCTACTATTTGGAAAATGAAATTTAACTGAAAGATTCTTTCACATTATCGATTACAGTGAATCAAACTGTCTTATAAATATAACATTTTTTTAAAAAGAATATTTAATTTTTCCTCTTCTCCTCCTTCTCCTCCTCCTCGTCCTCGTCGAAATTTTCGAATTATCGATTCTTACTTGTCAATTTTTCGTACGAGTTCCAATTCCACGAGTTGAAGAGAAAGAAAGTGAATTCGAAATCGAGCGTGCCATTCCAAAACGAAATGTTTAACGAAATGTTGAACGTTTCCTCCCCACCCCATTTGCATCTTTCCGTTCCTTTCCGCCTTTTTCTTTCTGTTTTTGAAAGTAGAACGTTCAAGGACGTCTGGAGTGACCACGGTGGATGGACCACGGTGATTTCACGATACAACGAATGAATTCGTTGCAAACCACTTCTAACCAGATCGTTTCATAATCGATTATGGATTTCATCGACAATCCATGTTCCAAAGATAATTATTAAAAAAAAAAAAAAAAAAAACGACAAAGATCAAAAACGATTACACACACATTCGCTCGAATCGCGACTCGCAATCACAAATTTTATGATAATAATTAAAACAGTAATTTAAGACAGTAATAATAATTAATAATCAAGTAATAATAAACGCATAAAAATATTTCACAAATGATGTAACGCACAAGTTTTATCCAAACTACTATGTTTACGTATGTACTTTCAATTAACTACACCTATTCCATCCTCCAATTTCCAGATAAAAGAAAAACAGACTAACAAACTAAAACCGGAAAATCAATCTTAATCTACCTCCTATAATGTGTTACATTATATACTCGATCTGAATAAAGTTTTCTATCGTTCATTTGAGAAGAAGAAAAAGAAAAAAAAAGAAAAAATTACGAAACTTGAATTCGCATTAGAAAGTCGAACTTAGAAACTCGACTTCGCGGGGATCCAGATCATCGAGGACGAGGATCGACACGCGAGGCCGTGGGCGATATCCGGCCGGATCGATATCCTACGACCGGAAACGAAGGCGGGCCTCCTTCTCTGAAGGAGTGGCGCTCTGAATCCGTGGATAATACATAATACCGTAACTTCGTCGAGGGAACGACGTCTTTCGTTTTCTTCGACAAGTCGGATCGATCGATCGATCGATCGATCGATCGGTCGCGTTTAGAAAGTGGAGGGATGCTCGTCGGAACGGTAACGGCTGATTTATTCCCCTTTCGCGTCACCTTGACACTTGGCGACGATCGTTGGGAATATTGTAACGTGGTCGAGATTGAAACGAGAATGGGTGAGGTGTCTCGTTTGTTCAAGGAAACAAGGAACATTTTTATTGCACACTTTTACGAGAGAGGTTCCCTTTCGGAATTTTTTTATTTTTATTTCTTTTCTTTTCTTTTTTTTTTTTTTTTTTCCTTTTCTTTTCTTCTTTCTACCTCTCGTTACGACTCGTTCGTAACGACAGGGACAGGCGAGTTAAGTTAACGACTCGTCGAGTAGCGAGCTATTATTCAGGACATTATGAATGGCGAGAAGGTGTGATCAGATCCAGATTTTTGATAATTTGGTACGTGTATGAAAAAATAATTTTAATTGTAAAAATTGTAAATTCAGTTTCGTGAATTAATTTTTAGATCGGCGGAGAAATTTATTGCAGATTTTTATGAATTCGTCGTGAACACGATATTTTAATACAATTTTCACGACATACGTGTATATCATCATACGTGTTGAGAAACACTGGTTAAATATATCGATCCCTCGTCGATTCTCTGCTAGGATAAGCATGGTAAATCGACACACAATTTCATCCATCCCATTGCTTTCCATGCAGCCTTACGCAACCGGTTAATTATCAGGCATCGGTGATCTTAGCCGTGTCTTCTCTTACCTAATCGATCGTTATCACAACGATCCCGAGTCAAAAACGCGAAAACTTCGTCGAGCTTCAGTCCAAGTGGATCCATAAATCTCGGGATCGATAGGAGACACGAATGGATCGTGGACTACTTCTGTTTTCTCGGCTTCGAAGAAGAAGACGTCTAAGAGAATTACGTGTACGTGTGTGTGTGAATTAGAAAAAAAAGATGGTCACTTTTTCGAAGCTTTATTTTGATAGGTTCAGTCTGATCGATGATTTTGTTATTCGAAATTATTGGATAGAAAGGAATTTTATTTTCTGACATATTTTTTTTTTTTTCAATTTTTAGGATATTTTATTTCAATTTTTATATTCCATTTTGTTAAATATTTTTTTCTTTTTTTTTGCTAAACTTTGGAAAATTTTTCGTTATTTTTGTAACGAACTTTTAAACTTTGTTAAATAATAAATTGTTTAATTTGTTTAATTGAAAGAAAACGTTTAGGATGAGATGAATTATTTATTTATATTATTTATCGCGCGGGAGAAGGCGATCAATCTGGTTGGTTGGATTCTAGCAATCGTGGGAATCGGACGATTTAGACAAAGACTAATTGATCAGACGATTCGAGACGATTCTGCGTTTGCTTTCACTTTCCATAAAATCGTCCCGGATCGAAGCATAACATCAGGAGGAAGGTAGAGCTACGAAATCGTACGTCTGCTACGACGAGAGAAAGAGAATGGAGATTCGCTCTGCTTTCAACCAGCCGTCATCCTTCGTGCAAAGTCGCGATTGCAAGTGGAATGAACACGTTGGAACACGGAGTGAATCCACGAGTTGGTTTATTATAAGTTAGTTTATGTAGAAACAACGATGAAAATACGATCGATTGTTAATGACAGAGATTAATCTCTTCTTATTCTTAAATTTCTAAGAATATTTTTATTCTTTAATTCATAAGAAATATCTAAATTTCTGAAAGATATCATTTTAAAATTTTGAAATACAAATTTTAAACATCTATATATATATATATATATATATATATATANATATACACTCTATCAATATTTCCCCTGTATCTGAATTCTCAGACACACATCACACACCAAAAATAAATAAATAATAACGAGCCACTTAAGAAATACATATTTCTCCGAACGCAAGCATAAACTATGACATCGTGCAATTTATTTTTAGAATCCATTACTTTCGGCCATAAACCTGAAAACCTCGAAGCGATGTCAATCGTAAACGAACAATAAGTTGCCTATTATAAAACTAGTACGGAAAGAAGAAATTGCAGTTACGATAATAGCGAAACCAATAACTTGGTACACAGCTTGGACGCTGTTGTTGACTCGCGCTGCACACATGTGCCGATCACAGAGGGAGAGAGAAAAAATCGTAAGCCAGACTTTCGTCGACTTTTCCATTCGAGCTTTGGCCACCATTAGAGCGGCGATTGCCGCCTCGGATTATGTAAATTGTTACATGTACGAAACAAATCTCTCCGTTCGATTGCGTTTAAATGGGCGATCTGTTGATCACCAATACAGACATCGTCTTGCTTACCTCCTGTTCACGTTTTACCCCCCCCCCCTTATTACAATTTCAAAATGCCCCCTCGAGGAATTCGAGCGACAATATTTTCAACAAACGAAATTCCGCGAGGCTGTACGGGTTTATTAACATACAAAGGACGGATAAACCGTTCCTGGTTGGAATAATAATTTCGTTTATTTATCAGGCAGAAGGATATGTATATGAGCTGTGTGTGCCTTGTCCAACGAGTTTGCACGATTCTTTTCTCGGGTATCCTCAGGATTATCGCCCCTTCGAAACATCTCTCTCCCCCTTTTTCGAATCCCTTCAATCTCGTTTCCTGTCTTCTTCAAATTCCCTAAGATTTCCCGTTTTTAAACGGGAATCATTCAAATTAGAAAAATTCAAAGTTCCAAAAAAATTATTGGTAACAGCAAAAGCGCTCTTTCTAAACTTTAAGAGCGCTCCAAAGACAACGAATATTTGGAAGCGATACTTTGGAAAATATCAGAACTAAGAACAAGAAATTGAATCTTGAAAGACATCTTTCGAGAAGCTTTCCAAAAAATGAGAAAATTCTTTGCTTTCCAAATATCGAAATTGTGAAATTTAAAACCGTCTCTCATTCTCCATAAATGGAGAACGTTAATTTAAAGTAATTCAGAATTATCCCAGAATTATCGTTACGATATTACACGAAGGAAAATTAAAATCGCAGATCCAACCGATCATTTGTAACCCGCCACGTTTCCGTGTATACGATATATATCGCGCGATCGCGGAGCGTAACATTATCCATATTTAATGCGCGTCGTTTAATAAAACGGAATAAATTGTTACGAAAACGTGTTTACGAAACGCTCCGTGAAATGTCAATTTTCTGCTCTCGCCGTCGGGGGAGACAAAATGTAAAACTCGTTTTCAGAAACACTTTCGATCTTCGAAAACATTTTTCCAATTCTCGATCGAGCGGAAAATATAATCCGCGAGTGTCGTCGGGGGATTATATTCGGGTCTCGTATTTTCGTTCGGAGGTTGCACGTGTTGCACGGCGTAAAAATCGAACACGCCATAAATCAGGCCTGCTCTTGTTTCGCCAACCACTTGTTTCGAGGAATTCATTAGAATTCGTTAGAAGTGTCGCGGCACGTTTCGATTGCATTTCGCCGGTGAAACTAATATTCGAATTCCTTTTTTTGTATATAAATCTAGTAATTGTTTAAGGAAGAGAAAGGGAGGGGAGGAAAAAGTAGATTCAACAACGGCAACGTTGTAAAGTTTAACGTCTAAGTCTGGAATCACTTGAAAAGTTGTCCAATGGTTAGATTTAGAATTTAGAATTTTTCCTATATTTCGTTATTTTTTTTGTATTATAATAAATATATAATAAATAATATATAATAAATATATAATAAATTTTTTTGTATTATAATAAATAATATAATAAATCTAGTAATTTAAGAAAGAGAAAGAAAGGGGAGGAAAAAGAAGATTCAACAATGGCAACGTTGTAAAGTTTAACGTCTAAGTCTAGAATCACTTGAAAAGTTGTTCAATAGACGATTTAGAATTTTTCCTATATTTCATTATTTTTTTTGTATTATAATAAATATATAATAAATAATATATAATAAATATATAATAAATAATTTTTTTTGTATTATAATAAATAATATAATAAATCTAGTAATTTAAGAAAGAGAAAGAAAGGGGAGGAAAAAGAAGATTCAACAATGGCAACGTTGTAAAGTTTAACGTCTAAGTCTGGAATCACTTGAAAAGTTGTTCAATGGACGATTTAGAATTTTTCCTATATTTCGTTATTTTTTTTATTATAATAAATATATAATAAATAATATATAATAAATATATAATAAATAATTTTTTTTGTATTATAATAAATAATATAATAAATCTAGTAATTTAAGAAAGAGAAAGAAAGAGGAGGAAAAAGAAGATTCAACAATGGCAACGTTGTAAAGTTTAACGTCTAAATCTGGAATCACTTGAAAAGTTGTTCAATGAACGATTTAGAATTTTTCCTATATTTCGTTATTTTTTTTGTATATAAATCTATCAATTGTTTAAGGAAGAGAAAGGAAGGGGAGGAAAAAAAAGATTCAACAATGGCAACGTTGTAAAGTTTAATGTCTAAGTTTGGAATCACTTAAAAAGTTGTCCAATGGATGATTTAGAATTTTTCCTATATTTCGTTATTTTTTTTGTATATAAATCTAGCAATTGTTTAAGGAAGAGAAAGGGAGGGGAGGAAAAAGAAGATTCAACAATGGCAACGTTGTAAAGTTTAATGTTCTAAGTTTGGAATCACGAGTCCACTTAAAAAAAGTTGTTCAATGAACGATTTAGAATTTTTTTAATATCGGATATTCGAATTCCTTTTTTTTTTTTTTTGTATATAAATTTAACAATTGTTTAAGGAAGAGAAAGGAAGGGGAGGAAAAAGAAGATTCAACAATGGCAACGTTGTAAAGTTTAACGTCTAAGTTTGGAATCACTTGAAAAGTTGTCCAATGGACGATTTAGAATTTTTTCTGTATTTCGTTATTTTTTTTTGTATATAAATCTAGCAATTGTTTAAGGAAGAGAAAGGGAGGGGAGGAAAAAGAAGATTCAACAATGGCAACGTTGTAAAGTTTAATGTCTAAGTTTGGAATCACGAGTCCACTTAAAAAAAGTTGTTCAATGAACGATTTAAAATTTTTCTAATATCGGATATTCGAATTTTTTTTTTTTTTTTTTTTGTATATAAATCTACCAATTGTTTAAGGAAGAGAGAGGGAGGGAAGTAGATTCAACAACGGCAACGTTGTAAACTAGGGTACCTAATTCTAACTTAGGTAACCTAATTCTAAGTTTAGAATTAAAAAATTATGTATGAACGATTTAGAATTTTTTCTGTATTTCGTTATTTGTATTTCATCGGTGAGACTAATATCAGATATTCAAATTTCTTTTTTTTTGTATATAAATCTACGAATAATCTTAAAAAAAGTTGTCCAATGAACGATTTAGAATTTTTCCTATATTTCGTTATTTTTTTGTATACAAATCTACCAATTGTTTAAGGAAGAGAAAGGGAGGGGGGGGAGGGGAAGTAGACTCAACAACGGCAACGTTGTAAACGTCTAAGTTTAGAATCACTTAAAAAGTTGTCCAATGAACAATTTAGAATTTTTGCATTGTTATTTGCATTTTGCCGGTAAGACTAATATTCGAATTCCTTTTTTTGTATATAAATTTACCAATTGTTTAACGAAGAGAAAGGGGAGGGGGAGGGAAAAAATAGATTCAACAACGGCAACGGTTGTAATCGTCTAAGAATCACTTAAAAAGTTGTCCAATAAACGATTTAGAATTTTTCCTATATTTCGTTATTTGCATTTCGTCGGTGAGAACTAATATCTACCAACTGTTTAAGGAAGAGAAAGGGAGAGGGGGGGAAAGTAGATTCAATAACGACAACGTTTGACGCGTTGCAAACGTCTAAAATTTAGAATCATTTGAAAAGTTGTCCAATGAACGTTTTAGAATTTTTATTTCGTTTCTCGAAGAAAACGATCGAAACGAGGTACAGAAATAGAGACATTCGAATTCCTGATTGGACACCAAAAAAAAAAAAAAAAAAAAAAAATGAACCAAAATGTAATTAAAATCCGAGAAATTTGCTCTTAAGAATTCTTCCAAGTCATTTTCACTTTTTAACAACCCGTCTAAATTATCTGCTATTCTTCGTCAATTTGACGTGTTTATGCGAATACGGATATTAATTATTTTTTTAACGATACATCGGCACGAATTCTTACAGCCATTACATAGGCACTTTCTCCTTTTCGAAAAATCTCTGCCGATGATGTCAATCGTAAGGAACACCTCTAACCCTTGCTCTACGATCCTGTAAATTTCTCTTTACGACTGTAAGCCGAAACACGTTCAAGTATTTCGTTACGGAATGCTGGGCGTCCGCATTTCTTCACACTCGAATCCGTTCTTCGTTTTCGACTCGGTCTCTTAGTCCAAATTCTCCGAGATAATCCATAATTTATCGGAGCCATAATTGCATAGCTTTGATTCGATCTTCAAATCCAGTGCATTCAGTGAAATTCCATAGAAAAATGGAATTATTTTTTTTCAACGCAGGGAACAAAAAAAATTGGCTGATTCCTCGAATTTCTATCGAAGCTTATCGAAATGAATCACAATTCTAGAGAATTTAATATGATATATATACGTTGCCACGAAAACTTTAAGATCTTTAGGATACTTTTAGATGTCAATGTCAGAAGAAAAGTCAATCGTAAAACTGTTCTACTTATTGGTGGCCTGCCACAAATCTCGTGACCAGCTCATAAACGCTTCAAGATCGAATGAAATATGAAACGTGAGGGGAACGAAGTATCTACCTTAAACAACGAAGATAAAGCTACGCGAGTCGAGATCGGTCCATTAACGGTTCTGATGCGAATCCAGATGCGACCTTATGGTCAACCATCTCGAAAATGTCACGATTCCTCAAATGTTTCAAAACAGTCTCATATCTCGTATCTTACATCTTATAGGATCTTCTGAGAGAGATTTATCCGAAGAAGCTTTTCACTGCATTTCACGATTCTAAAAGTTGAAGAAACCCTTAGAAAGTTTGAGAACTCGCATAATTTAAGAGATCACGCGAGCTCTGTCAAAAGGTTTCACGATAGCAGAAATTCAATTCATCACGAATATTAATGAAGATTTCAAAAATGATGTTAATATGTTACCAAAGAAAATTCTGCAAAACCTTTTTTTTTTTTTTTTTTTTTGATAAAATTATTTTCACGAAATTTTATATAACGAGATGCAAACATTTTCGATTCATCAAAAATCTCGATAGAAATCTTTCTCCTCTGAGAAGAACCTTTCCGTCGATGTCTTCTTTATCGTGCCTTATCGATCAGCCACAACCAAAGTAATCAAGAATCCTTTCGAAATTCGACGACAAAGGAAATGAACAGCGCATACAGTGGCGAAGAATCTGGATAAAGTGCTTGCAAGAAGCTGAATTCACTCTCGAATCTATTACCGTCGAATAGAATATAGATGTCGCCATCGTATCAGAAGCGAGATTGCAAGATTAAGCGGGAAATGTGATCACCTCTGTCGAACAATTTGTATCGCAAATCGGTGTCAATTTTTCATTTCGTGTATTCCTCGTTCATACTTCGAGATCAGTATAATAAATAAAATACAAACAATAATTTCAATTCCTTCTCTATGAACGAAGGATAATATACGAATATTGAATATTAAACATTATTTGGCGCGGTATGATAGAAAGTTGGGATTTATATATTTTTTTTAATGCGATAAAAAGGTATTTTAGAAATCTTCTCGGAAACGAAATACGCCAGAGGAAAACTTATCCCACATTTTTCGAATATTTCTCTTTTCGAAATTTCAAATATCCTCTCCAGACATAATTGAAAAAAAATTGTAATCTCGTTGGAGAAGCTATATTAAAGATAAAAAGAGCAAAGTTGTCACGATGTAACTAGCCACTTCATCAATCTTAATCAAAGCGCGCTTACTTAATCAAAGTATTTAATTCCAACTAGATTCATTTCGACTCGATCTCGAGTGTACAGTCTATGATCCTTTCAACGTGTTTTGCATCCTTCTTCCATTCCATTTTGTTGAATTGACAGTGTAATTGGATCGATTAAACTTTAATCGTTAAAGGAATTTAATCTGGGAGTTAGAACTCGAAGAAAGACGCTTCCAGGTCTGAATGAAGATGAAAAATAAAGGTACGAGATATTACTGTTTCCAATGGCTGACTTTACAGCCACGTTTAACCATAAATAATTAATTCATATTATTCGTATAATATTACTATCAACTCGATCTTTTCCTTTTTATAAAATTATTGTTATTATTATTATCTTTCGTTTCAATATGGTAATAAGCTGTATACGTTATCGTTTTAATTTAAATTCCTCTGATAAATCAAATTACTAACGCTTTTTTTACTTATCATTGAAACTGAAAATTCCTCGATTTCGAATATTAAATTGACGAGAACTGAAATTGAAGAAAGAAAAATTTCTTGATCTGATGGGATGGATTTGGAGAAAAAGGAAAGAAGAGAAAGAGAGAGGGGAGATGTGGAATGGTTCTTTCCGTAATACGACACATTTGGGAAAGTGCCACAATGCATTTCACGGAGTAAAAACCGGCTTGCGTAACACGGTATCGATTATCGTTAGAGAGTTATCGATCGGCGGGCGAATGGAGCAAAATCAGAAGAAAAAGAAAAGGAAAAAAAAAAGAAAAGAACGGAGAAAAAAAGCTTCTTTGCCTGTTGCCGCCTTTCTAAACTGGTGCTCTGGAACGCGAATTTTTCGTTTTTTTTCCTTGTTAAATTGCATAAAACGTAAACGCGAGGGAAAGAGTCACAAAGTCTCGCTATCTATTTATGATATAATTAAAAGAAAAAATTAAAGAAGAATTAAAGAAATAATTAAAATAAAATCTCGAGCGAAAAAGGAAAGAAAGAAATGAATGAAAAATTATCGATCGATAAAGAAATTATCTCTCTTTGTTTCTCGAGCTTCGAATACGTTGTTTTTCTCACTTCTTTTCACCGAAAAGAAAAATTTTTCGGTGAAATCGATCTAACGATCTAATGCTCCCGGATAACACGAGTGATAACAAAATCGACAAGAATATATTATTCCATAGAATTATCCAAAAGCGGAGCAACTGACGCATTTGCATATATATATATATATACATATATATATATATGTATACACATATGTCTTTTCATTTCGCTTACCCAAGAAATCCAGTTTTCGTCTGTTACGTAATTTCCGGCCGGTCATAAGTTTGATATAATCTTGGTTGAAATTTGAAATCGATTTGGAGAATTCAGTTTCAAGTTTATCAAGAAAATATTCTATTTATCCTTTTCGTAAAATTTATAATAATTTATAATAATTTTAATTATAATAGATTATAATAAAATATTATTTTTCATTTATTTTTTATAATTAATTATAATAAATTTATAATAATAATACAATATCTACCATTCTATTCGCGATCCTTCAAAAATCAATCGACGAAAGTTCGATAGCTCTTTTTTTTTTTTCCTTTTTAGTTTCAGATTATTCGCAGATTATGCATCAACTGCAGTATTATCAATATCAATTTAACGAGGAAATGGAAAGAGATCGGAATCGGGGATGCCAATTAGAATCAAAATTGTATGAAATAGGAAATTTTTATCAACTCCGGTTTCCTAGTGATTTTTTTCTGATCGAAAACACGGTTGGCACGGATCTTACGCACGATTACCGACCTTTAGAAAGAATGCAGACATTTGAACAAGTGGTTATCGAAAACGAAAGCTAACTGGTTACCCAGTTAGTTGTCCAGCAACTATCGCTGCTGGCGGTTCTGGTCTTCTTGTTGCCGTACCCCGACCGGCATATCCTCCACTCGATAGCCCCTCCAGATAGTTTCTCTGTTTCGATTCGGAAACGGAGATTTTATGTAACTTATGCCAGCCAGAAATGTCAGTCAGTCATTATTTGTTGTCGTCGCCGAATCTTTTCACGATAATTGTCTATAATTGTCACGAATTGTCGCGTGCCACTTCTTTTCGATCAAAAAAAATTGATAACAATTAAGACTCTGCGTACTTTTTACTTACTTACTCGTGAAACTTCTTTGGAAAAGTTTAAAATAAAATTTTTATTAAGCAACCTTCTTCAACGATCATCGTCGACTATTAATCGCGAATAATTATTTTTAAATCGTTTAAAACAATTCTCTTTCTTCTTTCTTCTTTAATAACTAATTAATAATTTTTTTTTTCTCAGTGCAAAGTAACATTAACATTCGCATAACAAAGTAACATTAACATACACCTTCGTTGGAGTGCAACTTTAAACGGCAAATGTGGAATAAATGTGAATAAACTTTGAGATTCTCAAAGCCAAACATAATAACTCAGTATCAATCACTCGTGTCCACGATCGATTAGCCATATTATGCATATACATTTGTCCACACACATACGCGCGCGCGCGCGCGCAACGAGAACCGTGTAAGTTCATCGAAACCTTCGTTAATTGGTTATAGACGATATATATATATATCGATGATTTTCATTAATGAAAATAATTTCCTCCTCCGCTGGTGGATCGATTCTGATAACTGAACAGACGATTCACGGTTCTAAACCGGTTCCACTGGTGTGGTCCAGCCGGAGAAAGGCGTTCATTCACGGGCTGAACAATAAATTATTGTGTCGAATTGAGCCGCATAAATTGAAACGGCGAACAATGGAATTTACGCTATCCCCTCGATTACGTGGCTCATTGTGCCCCACGATCCGCGAGGAAACCAAGTACGGGGGGGATAAATGGCGCCAGATACGAAATTCGTAATCTTCGATAAATCGCCTTACATTATAGCAGACTAAGATTAGATAAATTTTTCTTAAAATTCTACTTCCTACCATTCTATTTAAAATTATTAGAGATCATTCGTAAAATTGAACGAAATAATAAATTAAATTATTTTTCTCAAAGTTGAAACCTCTCTCGCGCACGAGAAAGAGTTTTTCGTGGTTGAAACGATTACGAAATCGAATATTAAGCAGATCCAATAAAATATCACGTATACTTTTTTTTTTTTCGTTGTAAACGTAGCGATAAAGATTGTAGAAGAAGAAAAAAAATTAGAAGGGGATTTTCTTCGTGCAAGATGACTATCATCTGTCAGTGATTTATCCAGTTTTGTTTGAATAAACGTTTTATGTGGAATGAGAAAAATCGAGATCGTTTATGGCTATCACTGATTTCTAATTGGTAGAAAGTTATCACCAGGTTGTTGGTGATTATTTTCCTCGTTTCGCTCGAGTAGACGATAGAAAGATGGCAAAAAGAGAAGAGGACAATGATCGATGATGAGCAGCCTCGTGAGATTGATCGATTAGATTCGATCTCTTCCTCCTTCCTTGAGAGATTTCGATTATATATTTTAATAATACATGTATACACATATTTTAATAATACGATAAATTAACGGAAATTGTCTTAATTATTTAAACATTTTTAACATCGGATCAAAGGTTTTTATCAAATTCATTATTATTGTTCGGAGAATTTATTCAATCCTTAAATTCGTTAATACTTGAACGAAATATCAAACCATGGGCCAGGTTTATTCGTTATTGATTATTTGTCAGATTTATTGTTGCTGATTCACAATCAAGATCGCGGCGTTTCTCTGTGGCTTAAATAAGAAAGCATTCTCGCGACGTTATCTAACAGCGAGAAATCTAAGAGTTCCGTTTCACTTTATGTGGCGAGTTCTGCCACATAAATCAAAGCTTGCGTATTATCGTTTCGAATCGAAATCGATGGCTCGTTCTAAATATGCTAATAAATCGACGTGATGTAAACGAGTGGTATGACGATTATACAGGAATCCGTATACAACCTTTCCTTTTCCACATGCTGCAACATATTGTACACTTCCGAAATAGATTAATCTTCGAAAGCGAGAAGGAAAGAAAAAAAATTGATTGCCAATTAAAAATTGAGAAACATGCACGTGAAAAATATTTTCGCGTCACATCTCCAAAAAAAAAAAAAAAAAGGAAAAGGAAAATTAATTCCTCGTTAAAAGACATAAAACATACCCGAGCTTTCAAAAAAAAAGAAAAAAAAAAAAAAAATCTCCATTCAATTTAAACGAAATCCATGGCACGACTTCAACTTTCATCCCATCCATTCATTGCTCAAAGAATGAAAAAGAAATTTCATTTCTAATTACGCCATCCAAATAATTCCTTTCGAAGAAGCCGCGTCATCGACTTTCAATTGCTTATGGCGCTCGTTTCACGGCTCCAATACGCAACGTAAGGAGAATCCCCGTTAAATTGTCTTCGCGCGGTCGTCAATCAGTGACATCAGCGAGGCACGCTTTCTTAATGCCACGCGGCCGTCGCGGCCCGCTAAACAAAAATAAAGATTCCACACTATCGTTCGGTGGGGGATTCCCTTATGCAACAGGTGGCTAACCTGACTTGCAGACCCTGCCCGCGAAAAAATCCTCCTGCCAGAAGATGCAATCCTTACTACTTGTACACTATCGGTCAAAATGTTTCCGAATTCAAAATATGTTTAAAAATTTAAAGATTTAAAGATTAGAATTTATTAATTTACCTCAAAAATTCGATACAATTAATCGATATATCGATCCTGTCACCTGTTAATCTTATTATCCCTGGCTAAGGAAAGTAGAGGACAGTTTCGCGATAATTTAGCGTATCCTTTTTTACCGATCGAGGCAGGATTCGTGTAAACATATTCTCACCAGAGATCGTTTCACCAGAGCAACCAATGGCGTAATTGAATTCATACTTCCCACTGTCTTGCAGTGAATTGCTGGATTCCATAGATTCAAAAAGCGGTTTAAAGATGTATCGCTCGACTTGGTACATGGTATGGCGATCAATTTGAATTCTAGTTGAGGAAATAGCGGTGTTGTTGAACGGTGTTCTAATGGACGTGTGTCAAGATCTATGGGCTATTTGGCAAGAAACTGAGCGAGGAAGTGAAGCAATGATAAGTGGAAGTTCGGTATACGATGTCTGTAATTTCTTGTCGATCGGTAATTTGAAGATTTTTGTAGCCTATTGTTGCGTTTATTCTGAATATTATCAGTGTGAAAGTGTGTCGTGTTTGGCTTATTTTTCATCATTTTCTGAATATTACTTTCCGAGAAAATTTAAAAGGAAATGAAGCAACGATGAAAAGAAACTTAGTAAAAGGTGTTTATAGGCGATTTGTAGCGTATGATAATTTAAGAAATCTTTGTGCTATTATGCGTTGTATATATATATATATATATATATATATATTGAATACACTGTGCTTGCTCGATAATAGATAGAAATTTATGGAGAATTTTATCAGAAATAATAATGATCAGAAGTCTATAAATGTTTATGGAATTATAATATAAGCAAACAGGCTACCTCAACACGACAATTCGAAAATACCCACAGGCTATTATTAGCACGTAACGAATAACCATTCGAGAATGTCATAAGGAGAAATTAATGCCGGCCAAGTTAACTCATTATTTAAATCAAAATTTTTCCATTATTTTCAATCCCATACGATTAATGGCTATACCAATTTCAAACACGATAGATAATTAAACAAATCCTTATAAGCGGAAACTTATTAATATAACCTCCATATCCTATCATCTCGACATATCTCGGAATCTCATATACGGAATTATTACCACAAGATATTATTTTCTCAAAATCATCGTGGTAATAAAGTAATAAGTAGAAAAAAAAAAAAAAAAAAAAAGAAAAAAAAGAAAAAGAAGAAAGAAAAAAAATACGCAAAGAAAGAGAGAAATCATTCGAAGAATTATTCGATCCGATTTTAAAAAATCGATCTCTCGATAAATTATTCGAATCAATGTGAAAAGAAAATCGACGAACCTGTGTGTATCCCGCTCGATTAATCCTTCAGAGATTCTGGCTCTCGGGTCCTCTCAGCTGTTGGGATCAGCAGCAGCGCGGAGGGAGGAGGGGAGGAGGGGGAGGGAGGGGAGGAGTGGGAGGGGGAATGTTCTCCTCGACGAGGACGAGCTATCTGTCCCTTGAAGCACGCAGGATCTCGCGCATGTTACCGCACAGGGATTCCTCACAACAACGGGCACGAGTCATCGTGTCCAAACACCCACAAGTTCCTCATCATTTCGATCGAACCTCGAACACCATTGATATGTATATATGTATATATGTATATATATATATATATAAAACACGTACTCGTGGCTCAGCGTGTTATTACCTTCTATATGCACCTGGGTATCAGTCACTACGGGTAAACACTTTCTTCCCCTCTCCTCCTTTCTCTCTCTCTCTCTCTCTCTCTCTCTCTCTCTCTTTCTCTCTCTTTCTCTCTCTTTCTCCCTCCCTCTCCCTATTTCTCCGCGGGCACGAAAATAACCGCGATTGCACAGAAACACGTCGACGATTTCTTCGAGTTACGAATTCCCGGGGCTACACGTGCGACGAGATCGGTTTCCAAACACCTGGAGACCGACTCTGGGACAAGACTCTATCCTGGATAGAGTGTCTTGCGAGTTGGTATCGTTCGATATTTCGATTCGTTGTGACGTGTAATCTTTTTTTTTTTTTTTTTTTTTTTTTCTAATCGTTCAACCAGGTGACAAGGAAACTCGTCTTGGTTTATTGTTATATTATAAACCGGGATAAACCGTTTCGATTTATTATTATTATTATTATTATTATTATTATTATTATATCACTTTCGCGAATTTCTTTCTCCCTCTTTATTTGTTTTTTTTTTCTTTCTTTCTTTTTTTTGTCGATCGTTGGTTTGGACGAGCACTGATAAAAGAACGGAAAGGAGGGGGGGTTCGTTAGAGGGGGTGGAGGGGTGGGAATTATTGGCGAACAACACACGAGGGAAACGCACACGGGGGGGCCCCACGAAGAACACACCTCGAGATTTGTCAACCTCGCTCGGTGCAGGCGATCGTCAGACTAAAGTCGTCGTTCCACTGGAAACCGAGTACGTGCATGGCTTTCTTATCCCTCCTGTTAGCTCGAAATCCATTCCTTCTCTCTCCTGCTCGCTCGGTCAGCCGCAACCTCTCTGTCCCTCCAACGACCGTTTCGCTCGCTCTCCCTCTCTCCACAGCTCTATCACCGGGTCCAGAATGGAGGGGAGGCCGAGTCCAAGGATATTCAGGAGCCGTGGAAAAATATATTTTGGTGTCCACTTTGGATGGGACACCGATTTTCGAAATTTTCGAAAGCCTCGAGTCAAAATTCTCTTTTTTCTTTCTTCTTTTTTCTTTTTTTTTTTTTCGTGTAGAAGAGAAATCGATGGATGACAATTGTCGAATTTCTCGTCGATCGCTCTTCGACAATGCTTCGAGGATATTATTTTCTTTGGAAATAAAAATTTAATACATCGAAAGGAATTTATCCGCGTTCCTCGAATTAAGTTTCTTTTAAAAAGAAAAGAAATCGTCGAAGTGAAAAGAAATTTGAAAATACTGGCGATGATTAATCATCATCAGAGGAGGAGATAAAATTATTAAATTTCCTTTTAAACTTTCATCATAAGTGATAAATATCGGCGAACGATGCATCGATTCCTCGCGCGTTAACAATATTACCTTCTCAACGAACGAGAGAGAGAGAGACGAGTAGATCGATGTATCTCGCTTGTGGCACCCTGTAATTTGTACACATGCGAAAACCGTTTCTCAAATAACCATCAAGTGTAATTTTGGTATTGTTGTTGGTATTCTACACTCCAATCCACCTCTATTTGGAAACTTTTTGTATAAAACTGCTTCGAGGAATTTATGTTAATGGAAGTATAGATTAATCTGAAAGATATTAACGAAATCGATAATTAGATCACGTGGGCGTGGTCCACAAGTAATCTTTTCTTTTATTCGTCACAGAAATTCGAATGTTTTGACCTTGATATTAATGTTCCATCGAATTTTACGTTTTAAGGTAACCGGATCTGCCTCTTGTTCATACGTAATATAATTCTAGTGTAATCTACATCACTTATTCCTTAAAGTATTAATTTGCATGGTTTATTACTCCAGGATTTCTTTTTTTTTTTTTTTGTTATCTATTACGTCAATAATAAAGTTGACTTTAAACTATCATAAACTATTATACTATTAAACTATTATTAAACTATATTTAATAGGTCTTTGATCGATCGATATCTCTTTCTTCATCCTTAATGTTATTGATTTCTATTGATAATTTACAAACGACAATGAATACATCCAAATATTAAAGAGAAATATTTTTTCTCAACCTCAAGGGTCGCTTTCATCCCCCCAGATCAATTCAAATTCCCTTGACGATCCATTATATCCTTTCAACTGATTAACACAATGGATATTTTCAAATTGTCACTGCACGCCCAATTCGCTCGCACGTTTCTTCGACTCTTGTCGAGATTAGTAGCTCTAAACGCACACAATCGCGTTTGATCGATCGATCCAGAGAGCACAAAGGTTTTGAAACGAAAAAAAAAAAAAAAAAAAAAATTCGATCGCACGGCATTGAGATAGCTGTTTGGAATTCGTACTATTCCCTGGGCTGGATAGCGAGCGCGACGCGAATAAAACAGAAAATAGAACAGACAGGAAGGCGGAGAGAAAGAGAGTGCCGCAACGAGAGCTAAGAATCAGCTGAGAAAAGTGCGAGGGAAAAGTGAGCTGGATGGCCTTCGCGACAATTCACTCGTTTTACCTCTTGTTTCGCCGTTCGAATTCGCCTCTATCGGCGAAACCGATCGGCTTTCCGTCAATTCTGCTCGATCGATTGAAAAGGTATCGGCCATTTTTTTTTTTCGGCCGTAATAAATTATCCTTCCAATTCGTGAACATCGACCCCCTCGATTATTCTTTTTTCTCGCGGATGAGGTTTTGAATTTTTTGAAAATGGAAAAATGTTAAACAGATATCGTATCAAAAACATCTATCGATACTATTAATATTTTGCAAAGGGAATATTGCAGATATAGGAAAGATATCTGGAATCGAGACGATTATTATAATAATGAAACGTGATTGATGAAAGGTCAGTAGAAGGAAAACTAGTCCATTTTAATGTTAAATCGTAAATTGGCATAAATCTTCGCGAGATAATGAAATTTATGAATCCCCGATCGAGGAAGTGAAAGGTTTTACAGAATTAGAAACAGATATCTTTCGTAATTGATCAACAGATGCTACAGATTTATTAGGATCGAAAAGATCACGGGGTAAATGCCGATTCGGTGCCGAGTCGAGTTGTCTCGATCGAGAAGAAGCTCACAAAGAAGAAAAAAATAATAATAATTTAATAATAATCAGAATACCAAACTCACAATTACAAAAATTATTCTCGTCTTCAGGAAGAAAAAAACAAAAATAACAATTCATAATTTGAGCTTCTCAGAAAAAGTCACCCCCTTGTTATTTAATCAACAAGGATAAATAATTATTTAATCACAAAGAAGAAAAAAATAATAATAATTTAATAATAATCAGAATACCAAACTCACAATTACAAAAATTATTCTCCTCCTGAAAGAAACAAAAATAACAACTCATAATTTGAGCTTCTCAAAAAAAGTCACCCTTTGTTATTTAATCAACAAGAATAAATAATTATTTAATCACAAAGAAGAAAAAAATAATAATAATTTAATAATAATCAGAATACCAAACTCACAATTACAATTAAAATTATATTAAATATATTAAATAATTATATTATATTAAATATTAAATATAATATAATTAAATATAATTATAATTAATTAAATATTAATATATTAAATAAAAAATTATTCTCCTCTTGAAAGAAACAAAAATAACAATTCATAATTTGAGCTTCTCAAAAAAAATCA
Organism: Apis laboriosa; assembly: GCF_014066325.1. NCBI lineage: Eukaryota > Metazoa > Arthropoda > Insecta > Hymenoptera > Apidae > Apis > Apis laboriosa. The sequence continues at coordinate 4,233,573 of NW_025223501.1, forward strand.
CCCCCTTATTTTTTAATCAACGATTTATTTCACGAGCTGTGCCATTTGTTGTATTATTTCAGGATCGTCGACTTTCCTCGACATCTGTCGACACCGTGATCCGTGATTAAGACGATGAAGCGTAATTAAAATATCGAGTGGCGTGTCCGTGGCGTTAAATGTTGGACAAAGTCGATTAATGTCTCCGCGGCTGGAAAAAAAGAATCCTATCCCGGCGGCTGTGACAGAAATGCGGTGTTCTCGCGTACAACGATCGTGTTAAAGCTGGCAACTTGCGGAGAAAGGCGGCCACCCACCGGCTTACACAACTCTTTGCTCCAGTTATTAGTATGTGTATCTTTTGCGGGTCGACCCAAGTTGACGAGCGACAATATCGTCTTTGGCGTACTTGAAGCGATCCTTTCGCTCGAGGGAGACAAGATCATCATTATTTTTTATCATCGAAAATGAAATTAATTAGATAGAAATTTCAATGTCCAAATCAATGGTGATTATCCTTCGAATTATATATATATATATATATCCTCATTTCGCGATAACAAGAGGGGAAATTAAGCAATCGAGAGTAAATTAATTCTGATCTCTAATTGCAATTGAATTATCAAAATTGGTGGAGCCGATGATGGGATCGAAATTTCAATCCCGTCAAAGCGATTGATTAACGATCGCCATTGCGGCCGATGAAAGTGTTATCATTTCATAATGCCACAGTGACAGAGACCTAACCATTGTTAGGCCGGCCTATCTACGTGCTACCAGACTACTGAGTGGCACAACAATACCGGCCAGCCATGGTCCCCGCATAACATTAACGCCAGTCTCTGTCGTAACTTTATTATCGGCCGCGGCGTGCCTAGAAATATGCCGAGCCATAGAAAACCGATCATAATTACCACTGACACCCGCAATTTCCGTCTCAACCCTTCGCGCGCGCGAGCAAATTAATTTGCCGGGAATAAAGCGTTTTACGGGGAGGCGGGCCGATATTTTATAATTTTGCAATTTGCACCGATTTGCAGGTCAGGATTTTTAGACGGGATATTTTTTACGAGAATAATAAATTACAAGAATAACACGTGGCGTGAAAGTAGATCGACGGAGTAAATTGTCTTTTAATAACAAGTTTCTGTGATTCGCCGTTTTAATTTGTACGCTTCGTTCGTTTCTTGGTAAAAAAAAAAAAAAAATTCCAAAGTTATACTTAATATATCGTGAAAATTAGATTACAAAGATTGCAATTATGCTACGGATCTTAAAAAGAAAAAAGAAAAATTGAAATCGAAGAATTTTTAAAGTTTACTAAATTAAAAAAAAATTTAAATCGGAGAGCAACGCAAAATGTTTCGCAAAATGTTTGCGTTTTGCAACTCAATTACATCTTTGAAAACGTGCTATGAATTGAACGGAGATCGTTAAGAGAACGAAATATTATTCGCGAAATTATATTTATTTATAAATAAACGAAAGAAGAAAGAGTATGACCATGGTTTGTTTAAAGTAAAGTGCGATAGAATGATGAGTTTGAAAGGTAATTTATCCACTTTGCACGCTAATCGCTGAGCGGTTAACCTTTGATAATTATCGAACTGAAATACTTCCGTTCAGAAAAAATCTTGTAAATGTCGCCGACTCTTTTATCGCAACGTTACATCGATAATTAATGTAAATCTGGCGATTTTTATCTCGTGCAAAAACAAAATTGATTTACAATTAGCAAAACGTTGCGTTTCTCTCTTGTATCTGACAAGACAAGAATATTTAGAAAAATGTGAAAGTAAATTAAAAATCAAATTTAATTAATTGATAAATTAATAATACTTTGATAAGGAAAGTGTTGAATAAAAATCCGAAAATGTTGCAAATTCAATTAATCATTATAAAATTTCCAAAATTATTCCGATATTTCGAAAGCTAAATTTATTACAATAATTTTTAATTCAAAATTACTCAATTGAATCGCATAAAAATCATTGCAAAATTTTCGACGATAATTAATCTAAAAAAATTCTAAAAAAAATTTTCAAATCGATATTTATAGATCAACATTTAAAAAAAAAAAAAAAAGAAAGAAAGAAAGATTGAAGAATGCGTGCAATCGCATCCACGGATCGATAATTTGGACTAATGCGAAGTAATCGTACACAGAACGCAATGGCGCACGTGTGGCCTATAATGTAACAGAGGCGAGCAATTTACCGATCGAGCCGAAGGAAAAGCCTTGCAAATGTCCCTTGCTCTTTTCTAATCATATTAGCATATCTAGGTGAACCATGCTCTCAAGAGTGATTGTACAGATACGCGATACCAGAGGCCATTTCCTTTTATCGTTCTCGCAGACAGAGCGACAAATGCCGCGTAACTGCCACGCGGATATATGCGACTGTCGTAAGCCTCTCCCACTCGTTTCACGCCACGTACGCGCCTCCGTTTCTCGGATCCAGCGGATCTCGTTCCTGTTTTGCAACCCTGTCGAGATCCGCCATCGATCGGACGATCGCCGTCCGTGTTGGCCAGATCAATTCCCTTGATTCGCGGACGAGCGAATCTCTGTACGATGGAAACGACTTCACTGACGATTTAAAAATATGGCGAGGGATAATTAATAAAAATTAACGAGGCTGTTCATTGATTCTTTCTGAAACTTGTTAGATGAGTTGCGATTTAGTGAATTTGTTTAATACTTTTTTTTGTCATAAAAATGAGCTGCTTGATTACTATTATTAAGATAACTTGTGTTAAAATCTTTATTGAAAATTATATAAAATTAATCGCTTAATAGATCTGCCGTGTTACGCCTCGTGTCCAAGATACACGATCTTTCAATTAAGCCCATGTTGGAAAGAGGACGATTTGCTCGCCAGATGTCGGAGGTAGAGAAATAAAGGTTCTCGTGTAGATCGAAAGGACAGGTTACATAATAAAACACATCGAGCGCAAAAAGTCAAGTTTCTCAAGTACTTTCGCGTCGAACGTTTTTCTTTCTTTTCTTTCTCTCTCTCTCTCTCTCTTCGAGTGAATCGATGAATTTTAGAGCGCGTATTTTATTACACGACACGCGCGCCCTTCGAAATTCCCACTTATCTCTCGAACGATCGCGAAATGGAGCAATTGAACACGCCGAAAATGGCGCCTCTGTTCGATTTCTGACGTAATTCGGCCCATTGATTGACACAGCATTGATACGTCGATCGTTTGCTACGTAATGTGTTACGTTAAAACGTTCGAATGATCGAAGAAAGGATTAATTAGATTAGCTATTTTGCGAATGGTATGATTTCATGATGATGTATTCAATGCAGGTTATTCAGGAAATTTACATTCTATGCGACTCCACGGAGGAAATTAATGGTTTCACGTTCTCAGGATATATGAAGTAGCGAAGAGGTAAACTGTTTATAGTAGGTAACTTAAGAAAATTCTTCTCAAATTGATTTTAATTATCATTCAATTTTTTTTAATACAATTTATTCGTATTATTGAATAGAAGTCGTCTTCAGAAATAAATCTCAGTTGACTTTTTTTTTCATAAATATGAAAAATATGTATTTATATATATATAAATCTTAAATAAATAATAAAAATTCATCTAATTGAAAAGAATTTCATCAAGCATAAAAGTCTTTTCTATTATCATAATACTTATTATCATAAAGCACGACTAATTAATGAAAACCCAGATCCAGTTACGCGGGATCGAATAGCAACAACAAAAAGAAATTCTTTCAATTAAAAATCTGGCTTTACTTGTTTAATACAACCATAACTTAGTTACAATTAATTAACTAGAATAAAATCTTTGATTTAAACAGATAAAAAAGAATAATAAAAAAAGATAGATCAAAAAAAATATTACAAAAATGATCAAAAAACGAAATAAGATAATTCAAATGAGGATAAATCGTGACTAAGATTCGGATAAAAGCGATATTTGTCACTTTTCCTCGGTCAGATTAAAGCTACAAGATTTTCAGAGAAAGCAATATTATTTGCATAAGGAGTTTGCGATATCAGCTTCAATGGACGATCGAATATTGAAATTGTGTCTCACCACGTCTATATCATTATCCAGAATCCCTTGAACCAATTATAATTCTCGATATTAATTCATTTTTTTTAATGGATAATTTTTCTTGTTTCGTTTACAAAAACAATTTTTATATTCATAAATGGAATGCCAAATATATTATTGATACTATCCTTAATGATAAAAAAATTAAAAAAAGAAATATTTTCTGAGACTGTTCGACTGAAAATAATTTTACAAGGACTTTGCCCGAGGGCCATATCGAGTCACTCGATTTACGCAATCTGGAGCACCCACGCCACTTTACGATCCCAAATCACGGTTATCAATTAATCAACACGTTTAACCCTGCTGTCATTCGACCCCCGTAGTGAACGAAATCGAAAGGACAATCCTTTCGAACAGTGTAATTAAATAGTCAACCTACTTTTCACGCTATTCGTAATTTACCAACTATTTATCTAAAGAAAAATATGCATATAATGATATTCGTTTTTTGTTGATCAATTTTCTGCATACTCAACATTTCTCTAACTACATTAAACGTATAAGAAGAAAAAGATCAAAGAATTTCTACCAATCTTGGATCATTATTCCCAGAGTACCGATAATGGCCTCATAACTTAAGATCGAAATGCATGTGTATCACCTTGTCAACTGTGTGTTACAAGAGCACAATCACTTTTCTTCACCTCTAATCGAACCTGACAAAGGAACGCAACAAAATTCTTTGCTACCATTAAGGGGAACATATTTATAATTTCACGAAGGACCGTTCTCAAGACTTTTACTTCGTGCTTCCTTTCGTCGGTAGCACGGCAACAAAATGCTCCAGTTTCGATAAAGGGGTGTTGAGCAATCGATAATGACCACAATTCAAGTTAGTGCTACCTAAGAACAATTGCAATTTTCCATTGTTTCGAACGATACAAGTAAATCAAAATAATGTCAAAATATAGGAAAAAATTATGAAAATAAAAATTGATTGTAATTAATTTTGGATAGATTGCAAATTTTGAAATAAGTAGGAAAAAAAGATACTTACTGTGTACTCAATTTTCTATCTCATAAGAAAATGGAAAATATTTATTAAGAAATAAAGTACAATCGATTTATTTCTAATATAATTTTTATATATTTAATAAAAAGTTTATTAAATTTTAAATATATTCAGTATCTTTTATTAATTGCACTATTATTTACGATAAATTATGATAAAACTTTCATGTATTTTTTTAATAAAAAAATTTATAAAATATTTATATTTATAAAATATTATTTTCTTCGCTTTAAATTTAGTCTAGCTATTTTTTATATCAACAATTACCTGTGAAATAAATGATTTTTAATTTTTTAAATAATTAGAACATAATTATATAATCGATAGAATAATAATTGTGATTAACGAATTTTATTTCTCACACTCACTTTTCCTGGAGATTTATTATTAAGAATAAATTCCAATGCATCATTTACTTTTGGCAATCCAACAGTCAATACAGATGTTGGATTAATCAAACCTTCCTCAATAAATTGTAAAACATCGTCTCCGGCTTGTCTAGTTGAACAAATATAAAATTAAAAGAACATCACATAATTTAAATTTAAATCTAATTTTTTTTAATTATGATTTAATAATTATTATTATTTCTTAATAATTTATTAAGAAATAAAATTTATGAAACATTTTAGTTTAGTAATAATTATTATACCGATATATCTCAGGCTCCTCCTTCCTAAATTCTCTTAAATTGAATCCACTAATAGTAAAACCATTCTTTGATGCATCAGAATCATTTTTTATAGTTGCTGTTGTACCAGCAATCACTATCCTCCCTTTATAATAAAAACATTGAATAAATCGTCCAATTTAAAATGATTATTATTTTTAAATTATTTCTATACCTTCGTGAGAAAAATGATGTAATATAACAGCAAAATTATCATCACGTAACAAATCTTGTATTGTTATTTCACTTTTGTAAATATTAGTAAAACTAAAAATATAACATAGTTACTACCATTGCTTTTAATTTAACTAAAATCTCACATAAGAATCAATTCTCATTAAACTTACCAACTTAATATTTTTTTTAAATGTTCGCCATTTGCATCATCAAATATTTTTTTAATATCTTTCTCTGTAGCAATTTCTTCAATTTGTTTTAATAATTTACGATCTTTATATTTAAAAGAAGCAACCACACCTTTTTCTCTAGCAAGAGCTGCTCCATCTTCAGTAGCACAAACACTAATTACCTGAATTAATAATCATCGCGAACTTATAACAAAAAGTGACTACATTAGACTTTTTATTTGATATATATACATATAAATCTCAAGTATTAAATTCTAACCTGAGTTTTAAATACATTTGTAGCAAGATCAACTGCAGCTAAACCAGTGCTACTTATACCAATATTAATAAAAATGATATCTTCTTCTAGAATGCTAACTTTATTTTCTAATGCGACTAAAGCTGTAATATAATCATCGAGTAAACCCACTACATCAACAGATTTTATCTCAGATGGTATTTTCCAGATATCCTAAAATTTTGCATTTATAATAGAATAAAATACAAATGATTAATTGAAAAAAATCTGAACAGCTTACAGTAATTTCTGCTATACATTGTTGAGCTAAACCTCCATAACGTTCCTTATTAAGAGCAATAATCTTATCCCCAATTTTATATCCTTCTTTTTCTGCTTCCTCCCCAACTTGAATCAATTTTCCAACAAACTCATAACCAAGTACCATAGGTAAAGTTGGTTTAAATGTATGTAAATTTTTTGCTAATAATGCATCTGATGCATTGAAAGCACAATAATCAACATTTACAAGGACCTATCAATGCAAAGATACATTTACTTTTTAATAAGAAATCTATCTAAGTCTAATTTATTAAAGTCTGATTTATTATTACAAAAGAAATTACTTAAATTTAAAGAATTTTAAGAAAGAATTTAAATTTAAATTTAATTTAATTTATATAATCTAATCTATCATAAAAAAATATAAGATATTTCAATAATCTTATTAAATAAAAGCATATTAAAATTAACTTTTAGAAAATTATTAAATTTTTTTATATTTTTAATTAAATCTATAATAGTTTCATATTCATTCATTAGTTTGTCTAATTCTAAGCTATATAAAAAATTATTGTGCATTTTGCTTTTATTGTTTTTTATATTAAGTTCCTCTTTATTATTTATATAAATAATATCATTGTATATGATATAAAACATATAAAAAACATTGTCTAGTTTAAAATATCAGAATTCTAATTCAATTATTAGAAAATTGATATTAGACAATTGAAAATATTTAAAAATAGAACAAAGATACTTTAAAACTTGTCATTTAAAATTGTAAATCTTTATATATTAAACTTACTTCATTTGCTTGCAATATTTTAGGAGATTCAATATTTTCTAAAATGAGTGGATCAGAGAATTTCTTCAAAACTGCAGCAGAAATTTTGCCTGGTTCTGAAGCCGGCATACTACTTTTTGCATTTTCTTTTAGGTTGGAAGACTTTTCATTTTCAATAGAACTAAAACTAACAATTCTTGAACGCATTGACGACTTTTTCAAATGATTATTACAAAAATGCGCAAAAATTCTTCTGCTTACTAATGTCGACATTTTTTTTTCAACTTAAAATTATTATTCAAAATGCAAGAATAGCACCCACACAAAACTGTACAGAACCATTTGCTGAATATGAACGCGCATGCGCAATGCTAATTTAATATCGAATTTCAAAATTTTAATATCGATGAGCCTAAAATCGAAATGAAACACTTTCATATATCGATATTTTAAATCTTTAACGAAATAATTTTAAATTTGTCGCAGTTAACTGTGGAACGTACATCGTAATATAAATTTACAATTTGTTTAAAATAGTGTTTAATAAAAAATAACGTGAAAAAAGTGTTCAGTGCAAATATGTTGTATGTGAATTATGGAATAAACACTTTAAGCTACGTTATATCAAGTTTTCAATTATTTTTAGACATCAAATTTAAAAAGGTCAGTAAAAGAAAATTTCATTTTCATTATATCGCCATTTATCAAATGCATTTACAAATGCATCAGATCTTTTTTATTGATTTTATTGATCAATATTCATTTAATTATTTAAATATCTATTTTCTATTCATTCATATTCTATTTATAACATATTTTTAAAAAATTTGTAATTTAATTCTATATATAATGTGAGGTATACAATTTTGATTATATATATTATAGTTTTGAGATTTCGTTACATTCGTACAAAATAAAAAATATATAGCAATGAAGTAACTCACCTATCGCCAAATGTATGAAATATCCAAGTCTTGATGAAATTTTCGTGACTGTTAAAGGACATGTAGACTGTTTCAGTGAAAACGTCGTAGAATCCATAGTCAAAAATCTACTATCAAATAGAAAAGAACGCAAATGAATTAAAAAAAAGTACAAATATGAAAATTTTAACTTAACATTAAATATAAATTTTAACTTAATAATTGACAAAATTTTATTCAATGATATATTATTTTATACTACTATAAAAAATATACAAAGTTATTAGCATAAAAATAATTAAAATAGGAGAAAAATTAAACTTTTGCTATGTAAAAATTTTCGCTAATTTTTATCTTAAGTTAATTTCTAAATTATCAAAATTTGATCAAATTAATGGATTTTATGAGAAATAACAGAAAAAAATAAAAATACGATGTTTCGCAATATGATGCAATCTCGATAGTTTTCATTGCAGAAAAATTAATAAAATCATAATAAATAAAAAAAATTAATGTTTATAAATATAATTGTTTCTTAAAGAAATAGTTATTAAAGTATTTCTTCACTATACCTGATAAACAAGATAAAACTTTACACAACACTTGTTTCGTTTGATTTATTCACTGAAATTAAAGCTAATTAAAAACTTTTAATTGAAAACAAATAAAAAATTTGAATATAAACTTTAACAGGAAGTACAAGTGCTAAAGAGTAGTCGCGAAACTGTTACCCCAATGATGTTCAAAGAGGGAGTGATTTAGTCGATTTTTGTTTCTTCCAACAAAGTCAAGTCTCCCCACCAAGCTTCTACTATATTTTTTTTTTCTGAACATCCCCACTAGTTTGTTATAGTTGCTTTCTCGTTGAAAAATATTTTTATTATCTAGATTTTTGAAATATAAATCTTTAATTTATCAAAAACTGTTATTGTGTTATTGATTATTTAATAAAATATTATTAAAAATATAGGAAAATCTATTGAATACATGGAAAAGGATAAAATGATAAAATACAAAATATTTGAACTTTATTTATTGAGTTAATGTATAATTGCAACTGATTCTTTTCTTTTTTTTTTTTTTTTTTGTTTTAATGATTGTTACATTATTATATTTTATAACAGAGAATTCATTATATATAAAAGACTATGAAAATTAAGTACAACATTTATGCAACGAATAAAAATGGCTATAGAAGATTCGCCTTACATTTTAATTCTGTTAATGATTAATAGAAACAAAAGAAAAGAAAAACATAATATGTTTCTATGTTAAAAAAAAAAAAAAAAAATTAAGAAAAAGAAAAATAGAACGATGGCCATTCAGGTGTCATTGATAGAAACGATGACATTTTTAAATTTAATTAAATTTATTCATTGACAAATATTAATTCATGCATTAAATAGTATGGCCAGCCGTACTCATTTCTATCACAAAAATGTTAGTTTCACTTAAAAACAAACATAATCATAGATACTACAATTTTATGACCAGATTGTTAAGAAATTATAAAGCAATGATAAGAATGACTAGTATATAATTATAAAAATAGCGAATTTACTTAATTAAACGTATCAGAGGTTAGTACAAATGAAGATTAAATAAAGTTAGATTAAGCTGTACGGATATTTCAACTATGTCTCATCTAGCAAAATAGACGAAAAAATAAAAGCAATGAAAGAAAGCAAATATATTAACATAATACGTCACGATACAGATATTTTAGTCTTAGTAGAAAAGTTTCTTAAAAACACAATTATAATGATTGTAATGTTGAATTCTTAACAACAATTTATATCTAGAATTCAACACACCTAATGACTTTTCATCTCGTAGAAACTAGTTCAGTATCAAAAAATTTCTTAACTTAAGGGCATACGCAATGCAAATAGTACGAAGCATCATTTAAATAAAATATCTTACAAAAATATTTAATTGTTAGTTGACTTTTAAAGAAAATAAAAATAAGTTCTGTGCATTAGATGAACAGAACAATGAATACATAAATTAAACCACAATCTTCAAATAAGTAAAATGAGCAATAAATATTAATCCATAACATTGATACAAAAAATGCGATGCTTTAAATTTGCGTTTGCCATTTATACAATTACTATTCTTCAAAATCTAATGATATCACTTGATCAGAACCTTAGTACCAATCGTTTTCAATTAAAAAATCTACCTACGTATTACATACAATAAACAATATACGAACACTTTTGTTCCCCTTCTCAAAAAAGTCGTTCAAGATAAAATGCTAGATCTAAAGCATTTTTCGTTGGTAGCATAGTTGGAATATAAGAACACATACGTTGACATAATTCATCTATAAATTTGTTTGTTTTTTTTTTGTTTTTTGTTTTTTGTTTTTTTTTTTTTCTTTTTTCATTAATTCCTTACTTTAAACATATCAAACAGTATACTGTGCATTCACGTCCATAATACTGTGAATGAATTCTGTCTTAATTCTACGCAGAATATTACGATATTACTGCATTGGCATTCTATGCACTTTTGTTGTTGTTATTAGGTGTACAAGTTTAGTACAAAAGTTCGATTACAAACGTTAGAAAAAACTATTGTTATTCTTTCGTTTTTTTATCCATGTCGCTTAGAAACTGAAGTCTTAAACTATGCTCTGGAATGCTGTATGAATAATACTTCTAATTTGACATCGATGTATATCAAAAATCGTCACAAGTTTAGATATCATACATGGGCGAAAACTTCTCTTTTCATTATTGTGCAAAAATTCAGTTCGATGATTAGTAAAAATTAGAGGAAGATGTAACGTGATTTTTTTTTTTTTTTTATATAACGATGTTAAAAATTAGTTCTTAAATTATATCTATATATTGTGCCAATTTTACAAAGTTATTAAACGTCAATAAATTCGCAGTCAACAAATTAAAATATATCTTTCCTATGAAATTCTTGCTAAGTTAATAATATCTATGTTTATTTTCCGAAATATTCTTCCTATAAGAATCATCAAAAAATCGTATTTACCGATACTTTCATCATTATAATATATAAAAACTACTAGAATCATAACAAAAAGAATTATATCTATGAGTAAAAATGTTACAATCAGTATATAGCTATTGAAATTACGTATTTTTTTCTTTTTTTTTTTTTTTTTTCTTTTCTAATATGCATGGAAATAAGAGTTAATTTAAATGTCATAAAAATCTTGTAAATCGATTTTTGGAATATTTGAACTATTATTTAATGATTTATAAATATTTTGCAAGCCTTATGTATATAAAATTGCATTATTTTTTCTCTTTTTCCTTACTATAAAATCTGCGAAGAATTGATCAAATACAAAAAATACAGAAAATCACAAAAGAAAGCTAACTTTTCATTTCATTCAATTAATTTTTTAACGCAATTTAAATTAAAGACTAGTTAAACTTAAATTCTGTTTAAAGAATCGATTGCCTCACCATTTGCAGCTAATTTACATTTTTTTTGTGGATGATTGTAAATGGTCTGCAGAGGTATATGAAGCAATTCCACGATTTCAATAAAATTAGGCTCTGCAACAAAGAAATGAACATTTTAGAATATTTAATATTATAATCAATAGATAAATATATATTTTTTTCATATTTCATATGTTTCATATATTCATATATTTTACATAATCAACATAATTAAATTTGAATCAGTCAAAGTAAAAAATAAAAAAAGACAAATAAATGATTTTTGAAATTAATTTATCTCAAATATATCATTAATAAGATTATTGTAGGCATAATATTTTTCCAGAAATGAATATTTAATGCTTAATTTAAAACATAAGACTTAAAATTTGATTAAAGCTTATTAACATTAGGAAAACTTTGAACTGCTATAACTTCGAAAATAGTAGATTCCGTTCACTAAGTGAGGAATCATTAGAAGCGCGAAACCTTTCTCTTTAAACGAACGATTTTTCATTTATCCCGATATGACTTCAGATTTCGTCATATAAAAAAAAAAAAATAATATTTAATCATTTATTATTTTCGTCTTTGTCGTTCACTCGAATCTTTCACTTGCACCTCGTTTTATTAACTTACTCCAAATTTCAAATAAATAATAAATGCGATTTCTAAAAGTGTATAAACTTCCAAGAAAAAATATACATCACAAACTCATTCATTAATATCTCTATTACTTTTAAATGAAATATCAAGATAAAAAAAAAAATAATTTTAATAGCATTTTCTCTATTTCTTGATAAATTTTAATGACAAAATTTTTACTTTTCTTACGTTTTTTATATAAAAAATCTGAATTTTATTTATGATTAATTGTATTTTAAAGTATATAGAGATAATTTAACATATATTTTACATATTATATGTTTATATTATATATTATATATTATATATCATATGTTTTATAAATAATATATTTTAATATAATATATTTTGCATATACAATTTGCAATTTAATAATTATTTATATATAATATTGTGTACTTACCATTTTCTGCTGTGATATATCCATGTCTAATTAAAAAGTCAAGAGCAACTGGAACTGATGTTGTTTTAAAATGCGAAGAGAGTATCCTTTCTATACATTCATTAACTGGAAGCAATTCAAAATTCTCAACCTCTCCATCATTGTTACTTGGTACAAAATCTGGTGGCAGTTCAAGGTCATATACAAACTCTGTATTGGGAAACAGACCCCTTTCACTTTCAAAAAACAGAGATACACAACCAACACTTTTTAATTTTGCAATAAGATTATTCGGAATACTGGCTTCTTCTCCAGCTTCTTTTATAGCAGTTTCATTAATACCAAATCCCACACTCAATCCACCGCTCACCATATTATCCCAATATCCAGGCCAAGTTTGCTTATTTGGGCTACGTTTTTGTAACCATATTGATAAACCTTTTACAGGATCCATAACATATCCATTAATATCTACTCCATATTTACGAATCCCAAATAAGCCTATAATAAATAAATAGTAATATTTTTGGAATAAGTAAAAATATTAAGAAAATTATATACATATTATTATACATACATGTAGCAGATCGATCCATTTTAAATAATGGTGGAGTATTGAATTCTGCCCGTACGTCATAACATTCTTCTCTCCATCCTCTTAATGTTATGAATTTTCCACCTGCACGCCATTCTTTTAAAACTTCTTCAACTCGAGCACTTCTTTCTGCATAGTCTCTGAATGCTGGATTTAGTTGTACATATTCAGGATGCACTTGAAATACCTTCAAGGCAATATTTAAAATAAATATTAAAATTCTATAAATTATTATGTAATTCAATATATAAATACCTGTGGATAATTTAATAATTCTTTCATTACATCTGGACGTACAAGGCCAACTTGTTGACCATCAACAACAAATGCTCTGCATTCCCCTGCATGAAAACCTAAGGAGCATTATGAATATCCAAATATTATTATTTATTGATACATTATCATAAAACTTAAGAAATATATAAAATCTATTTATATATATTATAAAATGCAAATAATATAAGAAAAATAAAATATAAAATAAATTTTATATTTAATTTAATAAGAAGATAATTTAATAAGAATTATATATTTTTATTATTATAAAAATATAACATATTATAACATTAATTACATTACATTTAAATCTAAAAAAAGAAAATACCAAAAATTTTTATTATTAAAGATTTGATTTATATTTATATTTATATTTAAACTTATATAACAAAACATTATTATATCTCTAGATTATCGGATATAGATAATACGAATTCTTATTCGTTGATAAATATATGTATATATGTATATGTAACAAGAATTTATTCAAAATATTTATTATCAAAAAAATGGGAAAAATTTTACAAATAATAAGAAAAATAATAGACGCGATAAATTTTGTGAATATTATTTATGTTTCCAAAAAATATAGACAGAGTTTTTGTTAATCCATTGAAAATATGAGAAAGAATACACAACAAACTCGAAATCAATATCTTAGTAGACAGGAAAGCCATACGTTTCTATGTCCTAATCATTAGAAAATTAATTTATTGACGTAAAAAAAAAAATCAGACATGTTTAAATATTGATAATGCAACTTACCTGACAGGTAGAAGCAATTAAATTTGTTAGCAAGTTTCAATAAACGTGACATAGGTTTCTTATCACTATCCGTCATGATATTTCGCTATCGTTAACCAACTGTGACAAAAAATTCTGGCATAGAATATATTATTTTAGATAGGAACTTCACTTTAGAATTTCTTCACCGTAAGAAATGGAATCTGGACTGAAATAATTATATATGATTGGTTCGTATCTTGTTTCGTGTACTTTTCATAGATTTAGAGATAAGATAAATAAAATTTATTTCTTATATTATACAACACAGATTTCCTTTTTTATTGTGACGGAAAATAATCATTGACAACATTAATAATTTATGATTGTCTTCATTTATAGAAAGTAAAAAGATCCAATTTTGTTTTTATTAAATATTGTATACTTTTTTTTTTAATGAAATCTTAAATATGTAATATTTTAAAAATTAAAACAACGTTATTTATGATAAATCTGATAATAACATCGTTATAATAAAGTAATTTTTATAATACAAAAGAGAAATTATTACATGCAGTTTTTGTAATATATAATAAATTGTTTACAAAAACAAAAAGAATGTTTAATGTTTTGTTTTAATAATATTTAAAAACATTAAGAAAGTTTATCATTTAAGCATTATGTTTCAAATATGTTCCTATATTCCCAATAGATAGCGCTAAGGATACATAGAATATACTGTTTACAATAAGAGTTTTAAATTTATACATTCGACAAATTTAAGTTAAAAAATGAAAGTAAAAAAAGCTATAAAAGCGTCATCATCTTCCGAATCCGATTCGGAATATAATTCATCAGACGAAGAAGTAAATACTATTTATATTCCAAAATATTTAATATAATTTTTTTCTAACCTATATTTTTTCACGTGTACAGTTGAGGCAAGCGTTTGCAGAAGGTTTATTAAAACCTGGTCTAAATGTAGTAATTGAAAAAAATAAAAAAACACCAAAAAATTGCGTTGTAAGTATAATATAATTAGATCTATGAATACAAAAAAATAATGAGAGGATCATAATTGGGATCATTTTTAGTCTCTTATGAAAAAGAAGCTAGAAGAAATTAAATTGAATTTACCATGGATTGAAAGATTAGACTTGATCAATGCACCAGCACCTTTAGCGCCAGAATTGGCATTGCAAATGCAAGAACAGGAAGACAGACGTGCAAAGCAATTGAAAGGGAATAAAAAATTACCTCAATATGATCCAGCAGATGATCCGGTTCTAAATGATTTTCGTAGAGAAACAATGTTTCATAGACAAGCACAGGCTGCTGTTATGGAGGGTATTGCCCGATTAAAAAAACTTGGTATTCCAACAACCAGGCCAGATGATTATTTTGCTGAAATGGCAAAATCAGATGCTCATATGCATAAGGTCAGAGAAAACCTAATGAAACAACAGACAATAGCGCAAAGATCAGAAAAGGTTAGGCAATTGAGACAACAAAGGAAAATAGGAAAACAAATGCAAATAGAAGCAACTTTAAAAAAACATGCAGAAAAGAGAAAATTATTAGAAGAGGTCAAAAAGTACCGTAAGGGTGTAAGAAAAGATCTTGATTTCTTAGAAGATAAACAGAAACCTCAAGGCAAAACAGTGGATCAAAAAGCAGCAGCAAAACGTAAAATGAGGGATGCCAAATTTGGTTTTGGTGGTAAAAAAAGAGGTAGCAAAAAAAACACAAGGGCAAGTTCCGCAGATGTGTCAGAATATAAAAGACCTTCACTACCAGGAAAAGATTTGAAGAAGAAAAAAGGAAAATCGAAACAGAGATTAGGAAAAAGTCGTAGGATACAGATGAAAGCAAAGAAAAAACGTTAATAGCGATAAATTAATTGACAAAGTATTTTATATAATTAAATGATGTTTACTTGTAAAATAAATATTTTATGTAATCTTGATATTTTTCGTTATTATTTCTTACTTTTTATCGAAATATTTTCGGAATCTCGTTTGATAGACAATGAACAATTGCAAACTGGATTCGACAAAAGAATTTTTGTCACATATGTAACTACGTTCAAATGCATCTAACGTGAAAGTATTCAAACGTATGCAAAGATGGGATTGCGTAAAGATATATAGAACAAGAAAAATCTTTTTTTCTTTCTCAAGCATTTAGATAACATTTCGTATTCAAATGAAGTTTGAAACGTCATAGATATGATATTCTCGAACTTACAATGCATTTTCTATGCGTTGTAATATTTTCTCTTTATTGGAAAAATTGGCACGTTGGAAAAATTATCATCGATGTTAATAATTCAATGCATTTAATATTGATTGAAATTTTACAATGGAACATCATTGTTAAAAGATTGGCAAAATTTCCATAACAGAAAATGAAAGAAATTAAATTTTATCGCGCATATATTATATTATAAGTATAGAACAAAATAACTAAACAAAACAAAGGGAACAAAGTAATATATAAAAGAACGATAGGAAGTTACATGATGGATAACTTAATCTACAAAGTGACTCTCCAATATTTGTTCGATCCATTCAATACATTAAAGCCCCATTAAATTATGAAAAATCGAGATATGGGCAAATGATAATAGCACGAGCACGTGGATCAGAATAATCTCTCCATAGTATCGATACCGGCAGAATATTTAACATGTGTCGTCCATTAGACAATCCACTGTATCTACAGAGCTTGTAACATGCATAGGAATGCGATTACACCGCATATTACATGCGCAGCCACGTTTGCATTCGCGTAGATATGTATATACACATAACCCCTTTCCTTCACCAATCGTCCCTTGATTCTCCATTACATAATATTAATTATGATTTATTTTGATAAAAAATTAAAATATTTTAAAATTACACAATTTTTTTCACTGTGTAAGAACATTTCAAACTTTATGGATGAAAATATGAATGAAAATTTATCATATCTCATTTTTATCGAAGATAAAAAAAGATTATACGAATATAGATCTTTAGAATCTATTTATTAAATCTTTAATATTACAAAAAATCAATTGGAATTACTTGGAAAAAAATATATTATAAACGATCATCTTAAAAATGGATCATTGAGAAAAAATTAGAGATTAGCAATATGTACTCGTGATTGAATTTCCCATATTAATTTGGCGAATAGAAATACCAGCGATCGTGTCGCATGCATAAGGCCAGACCATTTGTGTGCAGTCGCGCGAACGTGGCCGTGTATATTTTTTACAATAGCCCCGGGTTATTGTATTTAAATCCAGAAGCACTCTCGCGTTGTATTCTCCGCTCTGTCTGACGCAGACACGAGATCTAAAATAGATCACCCGTGTAATGTGTTTTTTGTCGCATTCATATGAAAAAAAGAATTGAATTTTCCCTTCACTTCCCTTCACGGTTTCTCTCAGGAAATCATTATCATTGAAAAAAATTACATTTTTTTTTTAAGAGTTAATACCTCTAACGAGCTACTTGTCTCGTATCTTCTGACCTCGTTAAAACTTCCCTTATTCGTCTTGATGCTACGAAAACTCGTAAAATAGCGAAATTATTTTAGGTTATTGCAGATTATGCTTGCAATAATTGTTGAAACCATTTAATATGAATCTATTGAATTAATATTTTGAATTTACCTGATAGTTTAATGTTTGAAAATAAAATAGAATGTACGATGAAAAATTACATATTAAAAATTAGGCAAAAAATACTTTAGCAACCAATATTTTTATAATCAACTATAAATCATGACAAAAACAATAACTTTTTATATTTTGTATTTTAATGGTACAACAAAGAAATGATAAAATATTAATCTAAACTAAATATTTCAAAAAAAAAATAATATACCATACGGTTTACACGATCAAGAAATTCATAGCAAGAGCACAGCCAGTAGTATATGAATTTATCGAATAAATTCGAGAGGTTTTCCCGTGTATGGGACCACACACGTGATTCCGTGGCTCGAGGACGGAAATATGGACAGGTATCTCGCGCAGATATTTGTATTGATGACAACCGCGGCGTGACATGTATCCTCCGTCGGTCGCTAATGGGTGAAATTTGTTTCGCCATTGCCTTCGGGCAATTTTACCCGATTTCAAATTTCACCGAATTCATGTACCTTTCCCCTCCCGTATACGACCCACCATGGTGTTTCGTGTTCACGGAAACCTGACAAGACGATAAAATATCCATCTCAATTATTTAGACCCGTTTCGTGGAAAATTCGGATCGGTATTAATCGATGAAGCGCATTGGTAAATTGATGCAAATTTTCTTTCGCCAATGCTAAGTAATAAGCGATATCACAGAAATCATAGGTTATCGTTGGATCTTTTAATGGAAATGTGCAAGTGGAGAGATTATTTTTGCGAAAGTAGAAATTTCTTTAATTTCAGGTATATCATCGTGATCAACATCTTGGAATCGTTGAACGGTCAAAAGAATAGGCGGTTCTTTTTATTTTTCAAACAGAATTTTTAAATTTATTTAAAATCGGCCATTTTGGGATAATAAAGTGGGTTAAATCTAGAATCTCTCGTAAAGTCGTAGTGTGCACGAACGGTACGGATCCGTTTGCAACTCGAGAAATAGAAGACGAATGTCGATAAGTCAGAAACGGTATAACGAAATCGAAACCCCCCGTGGATTTTAGCATAAAAATAGTACGACGTCCGATGTATTCGGTGCGTTGAAGGATATAAAACATTTTTCAGATATCTCCGCTCGACATGATAGACTTTATCCGACTGGTAACGAAAACCATTTCGAAAATGGATTTGGCAAAGCCTTTTAGGATTGAACGAAAAAAAAAAAAAAAAAAAAAGAAAATAAAAAAAAAAAAGAAAAAGTAGACAAGAATTCTCCACGATACATATATTAAACAGAGAAATTTTTATGAATACTTTAAGTAAATTTTCATGTTCCTTTTCTCTTTCTATCTTTTTTTTTTTTCTTTAAATTCTCTTCTATCTCTCTTCTCTCTTTCACAAAATTATGAAACGTATAACTATGTTCTTGAAATGTTTCAAATGGAAGTTGTTACCAGGTTACTTTGTAATCCAACGAACTTGTCACAACTCCTCGGTTGTAACGTTGATTAAAAGTTAGATTACACAAAGTTATTCCATTTCTTGAATTTTTAACTTTATTCCGAACGTCGTTAACAATCGTTTTAAACGCATTTCGGAAAAATGACGATAGAGAGTTCGACTCGATCGATAAAGATACAATAATTTCGATCGTACATGATCGAATCAATCTCTATCTGATTATTAATTAAATAATTCGAACGTATTTCTTCAAATCAAAAATCAAAATTTCGAAGTTTCTTTCATCATATTCACTTTCCTCGCGCATACCTTTTCAAATTTTCAGAATCCAAATTATCCACTACGTTCATACCTTTCTCATCAACTTCCTCCTTCCTTCACTTTTTCACTTCAAACACCAAAATTTCAAAGTTTCGTTACCTTTTTCACTAACCCACCTCGGTTACCTATTTCTTCAAACATAATTTTCGAAATCCAAATCAAAGTGGAAAATTTCAAAGTTTCGATATTTCTTTACCTATCTTTTTCAAGTACCTACCCTCACTTTGCTTCCCCTTTTCGTCAAACGATTTTTCCCGGAAGCGTAAAACGATGCTCACGTCGGCACGTGGCCGTGTTAGGGCCGGATCGAATAATACACTCGTCCATAGACGAGATAGTTAGCCGTTGGTTACTTCTACCCCCGTTGTGTTCCATAAAGCTCACGGTAAATCGACTGTGAGCGGGTGCGGAGCAGCCAACGTCGCTCTCTCCCGTGTTCCACGTACGTAGCTTGGGGTGGTGGTAGCACGAAAGAGGAGGGGGGGGGAGGATGGGAAACCATTATTGAAATGCAGTAAATGGCCGTGAGTTTCAATTGCCCCTGGGTGCTTCGAGCGTGCCGTAGGAAAGAGAGGCGTCTACCCCTCCCTATCCGCGTCCCTCAACCCCTGCGCCAGGCCGCGAAACCACCCTTCCACGGATGGGAGGGAATTACGAGAATTCGCAATGATTCCGCTCGCTGTCGGCGCACGAAAACACACGGGGAGAATCGGGTGATCGGCCTACGGGCTGCCTCGTGTTCGACGGCCTATTATCCTCGGTCTAATGCTTTTCCCCAAGATGCTATGGATTTTTTTCTTTTCTTTCCTTTTCGAACTGCGATTCGGCGTCGAGTTTTCGTGACGGTCGGTGCTTTTCTTCCTTTTTTCGATTTCTGTTTTAATTTACGTTCTTTTCATACTGTTTTTTTTTTTTTATTTTGGTTTTTATTATTATTCGAGAATGAGCATCGATTGATTATCTTTTTCATGAGTTATTTTTTTTTGTTTTTCTTTTTAAGCATTATGCATTTTCGATATCACTTTGATGCACGCATCCGATATGAGGGTAAAAAAGGAACATTATATCGATTTGTGATTCGATATTTGCATTTTCGATAGCATAGCGGGGGTAGATGTTTTTGAAAGCGTCTTGATTGAAGAATTTTTAATTTCTTTGTTTTTTTCGGAAGTTTTTTTAAAACTCGAATCGAATTTTAATTACATATTGAAACTATAATAACTTTTGTAATCTTTCGTATTTATCCGAATTTTTCGTTTGTTTTATACAAAATTTCCAACGAAAAATATTTATTTGACGTTTTTTTTTTTTTTTTTTTTTTTTTCGATGAAAAAGTAAACCAGCAGCGGAAGATACTATTCAATCATTGGCGCGAATAACATGTGATCAATTTCCCAGAATAATTACTGTTTGCAGTTATTACGCATCGTGCGGCGCGTAACATGACACGCAGTATTATTTGAACAACGTGACCGTTATAATAGATAAACAAAGCGCAACGTTTAACCCTTTCGCCGTGGATGAGATATCTCGCGAACAACGTCGTTCCTGCTAATAAAATTTCCAGCGAAAAATTAAATCTTCTCTATAAACGTTTAAATAATAATAAACAAATAAATTTCTTATAATTCTTTTTTTTTTTACGATTTTAAATAAAACAAGGTTGTTATACGTAATAATAATATATTATTCTTTCTGTTACAGAATAAACAAAACGAAATAGATTGCCAAGCATTTGACCTGATCTAACCTCGTAGAAAGGATTTCGTGTGACATCGCCTCTCGAGATATCTGGCCCATAGTGCCAAAAGGATTAATCGTCTCGACGTTCCTCGGATAAAGGTTAGTTCAACTTTAACCTTTATATGCATGATATTTTGACAACATCTATATTTTCTCACGTGACATTATGATATTTATTAGACAGCGTGTTGAAATGTGTCTTCAATATTGAATGTATCGATGACTAGGAAATTATTTATAATTTTGTGTAAACAAATTATTTTTTATTTTTATACTTCATTGATGACCGTGTTAAAATTCTTTAGAAATTATTTATTATCCTTATATTTACTTCGCAATAATAAATTGTGATTTGTATATTTTATGATCCATAATCATTATGTAAATTCAAGAGTTATAACCGAAGGTTAAGCAATCCTTCATAGAAATGATTACGTAGTCGCAGGCTACGCGAAGCACGAATCTAATTGGTTTAATCTACGTCGACTAATTAGTTGACAGATTAAAATCACGAATGTCCAGGATCCCTGCAGATGATCCTTCATCCTCGGTTTTTCCAATTCTTAATTCAAAGTCAACAAATTCTTTCAATTGAAAAAGATAAGAATAATTATACGTTATATATTGAAAATAAGATAAGGAACAAAATAAGATAAGGAAAATAAGATAATTGAACAATATCATATTAAAATCATCCGATTCTTTTATAGATTTAAAAATTATATTTATTTACTAGAGAATACTTTTTGCATTTAGTGTTTCAATCTGGTTGCATCTTAATCGAGAAAAAGATGCGATAGTAAATTCAATGATTATTTAACGATCGAAAAACATTGAGACGTTGAAGAAATTTTTATCAAATTAATAAGACGTAGGATTTGCGTATATATAAATACTTTTTTAAGAGGAATTTTTAGGAAAAACTGAATGTTTAACATTTTCAGAAAACCCTTTTTAAAGAATAACAAGAGATTTATAGAGAATCCCTTCACATTTTTAGATCCATTCTCGAATCATCACCCAGGTTTTTATCTTCCCAAACTCGAGAAGAATATTTTAAATTACGTACAAATATTCTTGCAAAACAATTTTCCAAAAAGAACCGATTGTCAAACACATCGACGAAACTATAAATATATAATTCTATTTATTATTTCCATATCATTTTGTACACCGCTTTGGCCCACGACTGGCACGCCGCAAATACGTACGTACGAAGACCG
This sequence comes from Apis laboriosa, assembly GCF_014066325.1. NCBI lineage: Eukaryota > Metazoa > Arthropoda > Insecta > Hymenoptera > Apidae > Apis > Apis laboriosa. The sequence continues at coordinate 4,256,326 of NW_025223501.1, forward strand.
TTGAACAGAGAGTGGGCCAATTTTAAGCTTGCCATTAAATCGACGATCAATTATCGGGTTAGGGAATGGATTTGGGGGTTGGAAAAACAGGATACTCGTCATCGATACGCGGCCACGTTCGATGGGCGCCTAGGCGGAACAAGGGCCGGTGGAGGGGAGGGGAGGGGGGGAGGGGAGAGGGCGCAAAACGCGATCGTTTAGGTAACGCAGTCAGGGAGACAAATGCGATATCGCGTCTCTCACGGCTATGGCGGAATTTCAATGGAGCAGATGATATTCACCGATTCGCAGACGTCGGTAACGAAATTGGACTGGCGTGTCACTGGCATACCAATAAGCGATACGCGGGCCGGCAAGCCCACGGCCACGCTTTATTTTCATCGCTGAATGTGACGCGACCTATTCGCGAGCAACGAATTTTATTTGTTAGGGAGCCTAGGGAGGACAGACTACGCTCCCTGAGAAAAATCTTCCGACGTTTTATCATATCGTTCCTACGCACGACCGTTGCCGTTTGATCCCAAAATCCCACACGAAGTATCGTGTTTCGTTACGTTTGTGACTTAGAAGCGAATGGGTTCTGGAGTCTCGATCGATCAGAGATAATTCTGATCCCTTGAAGGTATCGTTTTATTATATTTATTACTACATTTTCGAAATGGTGTTTCGTTCGACGGATTTTTATTATTAACGATCTAATTTAATCCGATTGTTCGAGTGAAACATTATTATTCCATATTAGAGTTAATAAAATATTATCAGAATTCTCAATTTTTAAAATGATAGAAAATATAGACGAACTCGTCTGCCAATGATTATTTAGAACATTATATCTTTAGAAAATTTAGTAATTTAGATTTTCCCTCGCGGTTTTCGATTTTTCCACCCGCGTGTCAAAGGGATGCGAGCAAACGTTTCGAAGCGAATGGAATCGGTATCGTTAAACGGCATCTTCTTCATTGGCGCTGACCAAGTTCGAAAGATGCAACGATATTGACCTGTTCTGCGATGAATGATGAGAAACTCGGCACGATTCGGCGAGATACCACAGCGTGATACGAAGGACGGAAACTTCGGAACAAGTTTCGTCGGCAAGAACGCTTCGAAATTACATAATTAGTATTATTTCTGGTTTCGACGGCGAGAAAGAGAAGTCTCTAGACTTTTAGCGTAGTAGTTATCAGTTGAAAACTTTCACGAGGAAATTATCACCCTTCTGGCAATTATTTCTCGAGCTCATTTATATCATGGAAAAAGATCTGTCTATCTATCAAAACCTTTTTTTTTTTTTTTTTTTTTGTATTTTCACGAGGATCGGATATAAGGAACGATTCTTATTGAAATTAATCATATTTTTAATTCGATATCCTTAACGAAATTGTCGATATGGATTGTTTTTCTCATGATCATTCATGATGATGATCTCCAACGATCCAGTCTTTTCTTTTTTTTTTCTGTCAGAAAAAAAATAGATATGTCGTCCGGGTTTTAAATATTTAAATGAAGAATCCTTCTCACGCGCGGAATATAGATGAAAGAATATTTTTACTTACACATGCAGTTTTAACTTATTCTTGCAAGCTGGAATTTAAATATCTCCAATTAAAATCGTCGAGCTGCCTTTAAAGGTGGAAATTTAAATTCTGCCGATAAAGCTTGAATACCACGTCGCGCCGCCTAAAATTTTCGCCTCAGCATAGAAAGACTATTAGTTGTTATTTATTCTCCATCGAATCGCGAAATCTGTTTTCCCTTTTCGCGTCGATTTCGACCTGCTTTTCCATCCATCGTGATATCTTTTCAGAATAACACGCACAGAAAGGGAATGTTCGAATTAAGAGTACTTTAAAATGATACAAATTGCTTTGTATTTTCTATGACACGTTATTTTAAATATTTATTCATAAAATATGAAGTATGCGAGACTTTTTTACGAAACAATTCGACACAGAATTTAGAATAAAAATTGCTTCGTACATTTAAACACCAGTTATAATATTCAATGTTATTCGTATATTTCACGTAAAAATTATCGTGAAATAATTATTTTACGTAATAATAATAATAATAATATTTGCAAATATTGAAATTATTTATCTAAATTGTAATATTATTGTTTCGCGTAATATTAATTTACACACAATTATGGAAACAGTTCTTGAAAATATTTTCATTTATTACGTCAAGTACTATTTTACCAACGACCGATAATACCGATATAATTGTGCATTAAATACTTAGAAATCCGATTAAAGATCTCCCGATAAAAAGCTTTCAGTAGCGAAACGAATTTATTTTCGCAAATTTTTTTTCCATAAGGGAAATGATACGATATATTCTCATCCTCGAGTCCACGAAGACACGACATCGCGAGGCATTCCACACGTATAGTGGAGCGCGCACCGGAAAATCCTTTTTCTAGGGACTTTCACACGCTTACGTATTTTATGTTCTCCCCTATTATGACTGTTGCGTGCCGCGGCGGTGTATCGAGGGCTTCCTCGACGTGCTCGACGCGATACGATGATCTCTGAATCGACTAACTCTTCACCACGGGAAATCGATTGCACAGACATACGACTACGTTTTTATATTTAATAGAACATAACCTTTTACGCGATAAAAATTCTTAGTCGATCAAATCGACTATCGACTACTCGTCGTGAAATTTTTGTGACGATCTATTGTTGGGTTTTCAGGATAAATAACGGATTATAATGTTGTACAGGTATTCAAATATTGAAATTTTTCCGCAGTTTTTATGGTATAATAATATTTAAGTTGCAAAAGTGTCTTAAAAGAAATTTCAAAAATTTTAGGTTATGTTTTGACAAATATACAAGATATAGGGAAAATTATTATTATATATCTATAAACTTTTATAAAATTAACGAAATTTTTCGATTATTCGATTATTAAACTTGTTGTTAAACGAATAAACACGTGTATATACTTTTTACCGTCTTGATTCAAAGATTCGTCTCGAATACAATACCGCGTTTCTGCACGAAAGAAAAAACAGAATGGGATATCATCGACGATAGCTGCGCGTATTTTTAGATATTTCGAACAATATTCAACCACGCGCTCAAACGAAGTGAAAAGTGTTGAAGTGGTATCGGGACGGGCGAGGATGCAATATTTTACGAATATTGAAAAGTTTCGACGAAAAATACCACTCGATTTTTAATGTTTCGCGAATTCATCGAAAGCTCAACAATGTCCTTCGCAATTTGTTTGCGCGCGGACGATCTCATCGATCCTCTGCCTCCAATTTCCCTCATTTTTATCGCTTACAATATGTAATCAATGCCCAATTTTTATCTTCCCCAAATTTAAAATCCAACAATATAATAAGAACTAAACAATTTTTAATCCTCGCTAAAAATTTTAATTACCTAAACAAATCTACACATATATCAAAATCTAAACATATATCAAAAATACACACGCTTCCTTTCCTCTTTTTTCGAATATCTACCCTTAAGAACGACGAACTTCTTCAAAACTTCTCCAAATTTTTCTCTCCTCCTCCACCGAATAGAATGAAAAGAAAAAGAAAAGAGAGAAGAAAGATAGAAAATTTCGAGAAAGAAACGAAAAATCGAATGGCCCTTTAACCAGGAAAAATTGAGCAAGTGGCGCGCGCGCGTGCGTTCGCCATTCCTGGCGCAACAATACCCAATAGAAGAGGGGGGGGGGGGAGGAGGAGGAGAGGGTTCGTTTTCCAGGAGGGAATTAAAAGGGATTTCTCTGTTCTTTGGAAAAGAAAAAAAAAAGGAAAGGAAAAAAAAAAAGAACGAGGCGGAGGATCGTTCGAAGGGGGCGGAAATTGAGCAAAAACTCGACAATATCCGCGCATACACGAGGAGAGGCCAGGCCATCGATTCGGTCTCGCGGGGGGGGGTTCCACAGCCCCTCCCCCTCTCCCCCCTCCTTCCCCGCCCCTCTTGGCTGATCAACTTTCACGTCCGCTCGTTTCGCGTGGAATTACCAAACGTAATATCGCCCGGTGCCGTTTTATTCTTGCGGCGTAATCAAGTCGCGAGCGTCGCTCAAAGGACGCGCAATAAAAGAAGTCAAATATCAATACGGCGTGTCTCGAAAGAAATGAACGATGAGAAAGCAAGAGGCTAGAGAGGCCAGGAGCGCATCGTAGAACGATGCGCGTAACCCCGGATCCGGAAATTGTACAGTAGCCACTGCAGTCACGTCCCTGAAATGTGCTCTTTGTTAACGGCCCCCCTCCC
>NW_025223501.1:4260680-4310024 GCF_014066325.1 Apis laboriosa
CTCTCTCTCTCTCTCTCTCTCTCTCTCTTACCTGTGCTCGTTCTCTTTAACTCCTCCCCCCCCCCTCTCTCCCTTTGCTCTTCTTATTAGCAACGTTGGGCAAATACTCGAAACGTATCCCCGGCTTCTTTTCCTGGTTATTAAGCGGACGGGTAGGTAGACGGCTGGTTTGTGTTTACTGTCTATTCTTATTATTATATCATCGGAGGAGGGAAGGAGGAAATGTTTTTTTTTTTGGCATTTTGGGAAGATACGATTTTTCTTTTTTTTTTTTTAGACTGGAAGGAAAATTTTTCTTTCTTGTCTTTTTTGTGAAAATAATTTGTTTATAAATTTATCGTTCACTTGGGGGAAACAAGTCGACTGTCTCCACTGAAGAGGTTTTGTTCCTGATACCATATACGGTATAATAGAAGAGCTGTAATTTGAATATTCCAAATCATAAAAATTATTTTCATTTACGTTACCTTGGGATAATCATCTAAGACTGAAAATATAAAGCTGAAATATTTTTGAAATTATTGATTATTTTGATATAATATTAATACATTTATAGTATGTCTAGTTTATTTGTATGCGTATAATTAATTATTCGAAATTACATTTATAAATTAAACTATCGTTACAAATTGTAATTAGCTTACACATATTATGAGAAATAAACAAAATTTTATATTGTGTCGATACAGACTAGAATATTTTGAATTCTATATATAATACATCAAACTATAAGATATAAATTGTTTTGGATTGGCGTTTCCTTCCAAATTAACCAATCAAATCCGAATTTCATCCACGAGATTTTTGTTTCCATCAATGAACACTATTTATAATCAGAAATAATTATTATACTTTATAACACTTATATTTAACACTTGATTCGATTGATTTTCATTAAAAGATTATTCGATAAAACTGCTATTTATATCCAATAATAAAGTGATTCAGCTGGAAAATATATTTAACACGAGAAGAAACTTGATCTCGCGAAATTTTTAATTAAAAATTAAAAATTAAAATTTTCATAATTGACTCTTTAATCTTCAATCTTGAAAAAATTAAAAGATTGTTTGATATATATTAATATTCTCGTTATATCATATATAAGTATTTATGTGTCATAGAAGAGAAGATTAACTCATCCTCGAAAAAGAAATCGTCTCTTAATTTATTTATTCCCGTGGTTTTATTCGTCAAGCGATCAACTCGTTTTAAATCGTTGTCCGATTTTAAATTTGTCACGACCTTTCGTAATTATCCACTTGTGGAAATAGATAACGAATCGGCAGATCAATCAAAACGAGACTGTTCTGCGAGAATTTTCGCTTCTGATTATATTTTAACGAATAATGTTTCTAGAGACACAGCGATACTGATTCATGAATTTTAAGATCCAAAGTGCGTATCTTTTTAGTTTAAAATTAGGATGATATGTATCTCAAACGAAATTAGATCTTTGCGAATAGCAATGCATAATTTTACTTCTCTTCTTTTTTCTTTCCTTTCTTTCTTCCTTTTTTTTTTCTTTAATACGAAAATAATGTAATTTTTATTTACTTTCAAAGTATGGTACACGCAACACATTTCATGTTTGTTAGAATTATCCTTGGGTTTGAAATATGGTATCGTATTTTAAGTTGCGTTATACATTTCTAAAGTTCACTCGGGGAAACTTGTCGCGTTAATTTAGCCCCCGAACTTTGGAAAATTATCTCAAAAATGGAAACATATTTCACTCTCGTTAAACCACTCTCGTTCTTTGTCTTAAAAATCGTTCTTTGTCTCTCGATGCACAAAACATATTTTTCTATCATCTTTATTTCATATCTTTTTCGATCGCTTCGTTTAAAAAAGTTGCAAAGCAAAATGGGACCAAACGTTCATCGAATTTTCCAGTCACGAAATAAAAGTTAAACCGTTTAATCAAAAAATTAAAATCCACTTCGAAACTTTCAACCATCGTTTCTACGGTAATCCATGTTTATCCTACAACAAAAGTTCGAAAGTTCACGCAGAAACTCTCGTCGATTCCCTATTTCAACGAAATGAATTTCAAATCCCGCCTTATCAAAAAATTAAACGAAAATTTCCCTATATCTGACCATCGATAAAAATATTCTTCTGTGTATCGACTGTATCGTTTGTCCCATCTTGCATAGACGATTTCCACCCGTCGAACAGTTTAGAAACTATTTCACTTTTCGCCGCACGTAGCGAGGGAAGGGAAAAATTCACCCTCGCGTCTTCCGGTGTGTACGGTCCTTCTGGGACCGAGGAGGCGTTAAGGGGTTCCAAGGGCTCGAAAGTGGACCAGTCGAAGGGATAAGGGCTGCAAATTCTCACGAGCCCGGTTGATTTACGAAATTGTCCGTTTAAGACGACAAGTTTTGGAATTCCTGTATGTTTCATAAACCCTGCCCCGACCCTTTCCCATGAAAACATGAATTTCGTTGAAACGATATTTTTATCTGGCACGGTTATCGCTTCATGCAGAATTAACCTCCATCTACAGAAGTTTCTTCTCGAGCCGAATATTCATTTCTATTTCCTCGAATGCTAGATCCCTAAGAGAAGAACTTTCTAAAAATTCGATCGAAATCGTCCTCCAGTCTTACATCACGTGAATATTTCAAACGACTCTTGGAAGAATATGCCAGGGAATTTTTCGTGAAACGGTTGGCACGGTTCACGATCAGCCCATGGCCGACGCGACAACGTTTCGCTGAAATTTATTAATTCACGCGCGTAGATGGCGCTTCGTTACGTTACGTCAGCCACGTATGGTATAATAAGGTATCCATGGTTTTAAAGGATTTTAATTTCATCCCGTGTTTTCGCATCGGGATTGTCCGCAGTTGTTGAAATTGGAGAATCTCGGCCTTTCCTAAAATTCGGCGAAAAATCGTGCACTTTAATTCGTGATAATGTCTCGTCCGGGGAAATCGCGAAATATTTCAGCAGCTCGTTTAAGCAGATTTAAATTGCAGATCCGCGGAATTTTTGACGAAATTTGAAGCAAAGTTCGCCAAGTCACCAGAAATAATAACATTTAGAGACGGGAAATGGAAGTTATTAAGATTTTACAAGAGACGGAATTCTTAACCTAACTTTCAACTACTTTTACTTTTGTATCGTTATTATTGAAACAATTAAATTAATAAATTCGAATATGACCATATTGAAAATATTGAAAATCGTTTTCCTTTTTCCTTTTTATAAATTTAATTTTAAAAAATTTTTTCTCCGTTAAAAACCCTCCTTAAAAACGATTATTCAACAACCCGATATTTAGAAGAAGTTTCATTCCTATACTTTATATACTTCCCAGTGCTCGAAAAAAAATTGCAAAGTCGTCCCAATTTCCGTTCGAAATTAAAGATCGTGAAAAATTTTAGAATCTCCTTAGGGCGCTCATAATTCATTCCGGCTCCGCGCAAAACTTTAATACACCCGAAGAGTTTCTGATTTTTGCCCGTGAACGACCGTGACACAATTTATTCGACGTTTAATGTCTAACGCAGTTACACGATAAATATTTAAGCGATGGAGAAAAAAAAAAAAAAGAAAATTAACGGGAGGTGTATTCGACTCGCCGTCGAACGTTCAGAATATGTAGATGAGGAGGCGATATTATCATAACATAACAGTGTATCCAAGCTTTCGTGACCATTAACACACCATGGACTTGGACTCTTTCTTCGTCGCGTCGAAGGCGTTTGTGATTGCTACTCATCAGTCGGCTCGTGCGCGCTGAAATTTTCTATCATTACGGTGTGCGTCGACAGGAGAAAATACGGCCCTCGAAGCATGGGCGTACGTTTGGCATTTATGCGGGGAAAAAAATTTCGCGTTTCTTGTTCTGTGAAACGATCGAGGTTGGTGTCGATAATTGAATTTTGGGAAATAGTATTATTGAACTTTTCTTGAGAATCTGTCTAATATTCCTTTCAATATTCAAACAATTTATGAAATCTTTTCATTTTAAGAAAAGATTAACGAAAAGATCATTTCGATATTTGTGTAAAATGAGTAAGAATTAGGAATTGAATAGTAGCGACATCTCGAAAAAATTTTCTCGATTTTCTTGCGGATTCAATGATTGAGAATCAAAATGATTTTGAATAATAAATTTTTTTCGTTTTAGAATTTTATTAACTGGATAATCTCTTATTTTTGAATCTCGAATCGAATTATCGCTCGTAAATCTATCGATAAAGTTAAAAGTAATTGAAATAAAATGATATATATATATATATATATATATATATATATATATATATAAGGCATATCGAGTGAGATTTACGTTATTTTGGCGAGGCGTGATAAGTGATGTGATTTTTCATTTAATAAATCGTTCGCTCGATATAATTTTCGAAGTTAAACGAATCTAAATCCTATTTAATCTTCCAATTTCCCAATTTATTTTATTCACTAACGGTGCTCGATCGAATTTAATATTTCAACAAATTTACCGACAGAATAGTCTGTTATTCCGGTACATGATATGTAAATAATCAGTGTACCAAGCTTTTAGTATTTCATAAACAGCTGTACGGTGACAGATCTGGGTCACGTTGAATTCTAGCCTCTATGCTAAGTGCCATAAATGAGGTCTACCACCGTGAAACAAAATGGTATTGCTCTAGGCAAGAAGCTCCTAGATGCCTACCTGTATTCAAAAAAACGAATCGTTGAACACACGAAGTGGAATCAAGATTTTTCTTTTTTAAATGATGTAACGTTTCCTTTAATTTATACATTTATATTTTTCATTTTGATCGCAATTATTTTATATTTTAATATTTTATATAATATTATATTGAAAGCTAAAATTTGTAATATCTATATTTAGGTAAATTTAAGGTAATAAATTTTATTCTCATATAAAAAGAAAAAAAGAGAGAGAGAGAGAAATTATTATATATTGTAGAAGTAATTGGGGGATAAAGATTTAATTATAAAATAATAAATAACTAGAATTTTATGCATTTACTTTTATTTAAAATAAATTCCATTTATTTGACTTTCCTCTTAATAACTTTCACAATTAAAAAAATTTAATTGACTCTCCTCCTAATAACTTTCATTATTAAAAACCAATGCAAATTTTTCTTTTCTAAAAACCATAACTCGTAATTCTTTTAGCATAATTGTATCTTTTCGTGAAAATTTATAAATTTCCAAAGGTGATTCACGATATATGCGTGTAAATTAAAAATAGAATTTTCTTCCAAAAAAAAAAAAAAAAAAAAAAATTTCTAATTGATTACTTAAGTTAATACTTTAACGAAATACAGTGCACGTTTTAATCAAATTAATTACCAAGATAGAAAGAGCTCGTTACAAGAAAACAAAAACAAAAAAAAAAAAAAAAATATAAAAAATTTCCAGAGATTAAATAAAAAAAAATCTTCCTCATAATTACGAATTACAAGAAAATACAAACTCTATAAACTCTCCTCAATATATTTAAATTCACAAAACGTTTGATCGATAAACGGAAACGATACAACGACGAAGAGCAAAGAAAACGAGATTGATAGATTGAATATCTCTGAATCTCTGACCCAGTTTCGTCTGTTCCCTTAACCCACACACAATTGCCAATTTATACAGTAACTCGAAATTAAACGCCACCCAAGACCATCATTCTCTCCCTCCCTCTCTCTCTCTCTCCCCAAATCCTATCACGCTCCCACCTGGTCCACGCTTAATCTCCACCCCTTGCGAGGGTGCCAAACACAACACCCTCGCCCCCTTTCATTACTGCCTAAATCCTTCGCTCACGGGGATTGATTTCCACGTTAAAAACTTGCTTGTAACAGTTCTCTCGCCCGGCCTTTCAGCCGATCCAATAGCCGGCTCTGCCCCCTCCCCTCCCCTCCCCTCCTCCCCCGCCCCATGCATGAATAATAAACCTCGTGTATCGGAATCGCAGTGTCTACATGCGGGCTGGTAAACGATCGTGTACTCGGTTTTTACTCGTCGATGGCGGAGGTGTGATTAAAAGGCTTCGGCACTTTGTTCCGGCGAAAGTCGGGTCGGGCGGGGCGGGGCGGGGGCGAAGGGGGCGAAGCTTCCTGCTAATGAAAGCAACTTTGCCGATTTTCAATCTGGAGTCTCTCTCTCTCTCTCTCTCTCTCTCTCTCTCTCTCTCTCTCTCTCTCTCTCTCTTCGATCCGGGAACCGGCGGAAACGTTTTCGTTGCAAATTAACCTGGCTGGATCGCCGCTTCTTTCGCTCCCCTTTTCCGATTGATTACCACCACCGGCTGCTGCTGCAACGGGAGCGCCCGTTGTTTCCGGCGTTCCGACCGGACGCCATTCATGAATTCGCCACGATTAAGGAGAGTTTCGATGCTCCTTGCTCTCCGTGACCCGCTCTTTTGCTGTTTAAATGAGACTCGGAAAGGGTATTCGCTTCTCTTTTTTCTTGCTCCTCTCTCTCTCTCTCTTTCTCTCGATGGAACGGTTCGTCGAATGGGTGGTTTTTTAATATCGTAGGACGAGTGTAACGAGCTCTTTATTTTATTTTCGTTGCTTCGCGACACGAGGGAAATTAGGACGGGTTGAAAGGAAGGTTGAAAGCAAAACGGGAATTCTATAAATAATTCTATAAAATTCTATTGATAAAATTATTCGAAAATTTCTGGAAATCGACGAGTCTCGAGTTGAGTGAATATTGATAAAATTAAGGCGTCACTTTTCATCCGATTCCTCATACGCATCAATCTGCATCAATTAAATCCGTTTCATTAAGCTAAAGACAGCATCCGGAAAGGGTGGTTGGCAATCCTCTTAGAGTCTATCCAGCAAATTTCTTGGATCACGCAACGGGAGGGAGGGAGTATCTAAATTTCCAGACTCTCTCTCTCTCTCTCTTTTTAGAACTCTCTCTCCGCTGTCCTCCTGTAACTAACTTTCGCCTTTAAAGTCTACGAGCGTGTACATTAAGGTCTTTGTACGTAAGATCTTGGCCCCCCTTTACCCCGTCACGATCACGGCTCTCGTGCATCTTGCATCAGTTCCCCTTCTCGGGAGGGAGAGTCGACCACGTTGGTTGATACTTCCTAATTAACTCTCTGGATTTCCTCGCACGCCTCTGTTCCAGTTCCTGTTCCAGTATCGTTATCCTCGCGCCTAGCTGGGAGTGTTGCTCGCACATGAGCCGACTGACACGATTCTTAGCTTGATCGATCGAAAGGATCGCTTCGATCCTTCGATCCTCTGAAGAAACGTGAATATATAGATATTCTTTAGATCAAGATTTCTTAGATCAGTGTTTTTTCGAGTCGTGAATTATTCATCCCTTCGTGATATTCGGCCGATTTTCTCTTACGTACGAGGTAAGGAAAATTATAGAAAATATTAATTCTCGTTTGCAATTGTTGATGAGATGATAATTCCTTTTTTTTTTTTTTTTCGATTTGATGCAAGTTGGTCGATGCGATGAAGAGTGAGAATCATTGTATGAAGTTGATAAATAACGAGAATATGTAGATAGGATATAGATAGTATGGAGAAAGCTTCTTTGAAATTATGGAAAAAATAAAAGAGCAGGGCTGTAACGTTAGGGAGATTTATAGGGAGGAACTGTAGAGTGGTAAAATATGTTTTTGCGGCAATGGTGGGGCAAATTTTTATGACAAATAAATCTCCCTCGCGATATAACGTGGAGCATATTTTTTTTCTCTCCTGCGAATTATTCATCCTGATAAGGACTGTATTCTATTTTCGAACACGTTCCTTTCAAACGTTCGACCCGCTTGAATTATAAGAATCATCACGACAATTTGACCATGATCATTCTTCACACAGCAAACTTGAGAATAAGAATTATTTATTTCACAATTTTCTCCAGACAATATCTTTCTTTCAAAATTCTAGAAAGTCAATCGATCTTTTTCGTATTTTCAAATCCTTCGCTTCTTATGAACAATTTAAAACTCGAATCGGATAAACCGTATCACTTTCCAATCTCGATGCTCTTCGATTACTCTTCGATTACTTATTATGTTATATTTTGATTATTAATTTCAACCATCTATAAATTTTTCAATTCGATCGGAAAATTTTCAAAAAATCATTCAACCCCTTCCCTTCTCTCAAACCCTTCGCTTCTCATGAACAATTAATTTAAAATTCGAATCGAATAAGCCGTGTCACTTCACATTTCCAATTAGTAATATTATATTTTCGATTAATTACAATTGTCAATGTAAATTTCTCAATCATTTGATCGCAAACCGGATAATTCATTCGATCAAATTCACTCGCTGTAAAATTTCCAAAAACAGCATTCAATCTTTTCTTTTATCATATTTCCAATTCCAAGTCTTTCTCGCGAACAATTTTAAACTCGAATCGAATAAACCGTATCACTTTCTCAATCCTCTTCGATTATTCGTAATATTATTAATTTCATCTATAAATTTTTCAATTCGATCGCAAACCGGACGATTCGTACGAAAATTTTCAAAAATTCCTTTCTCTTCTCTTAAGTATATTTCCAAGTCCTTCGCTTCTTCCAAACAATTTAAAACTGTATCATCTCAATCCTCTTCGATTATTAGTAATATTATTAATTTCATCTATAAATTTTTCAATTCGATCGCAAACCAGAGCAATTCGTACGAAAATTTTCAAAAAATTATTCAATCCTTTCTCTTCTCTTAAATATATTTCCAAGTCCTTTGTTTCTTCCAAACAATTTAAAACTCGAATCGAATAAACCGTATCATTTTCTCAATCCTCTTCGATTACTCGTAATATCATTAATTTCACTTATTATAAATTTTTTAATTCGATCGCAAACCAGAGCAATTCGTACGAAAATTTTCAAAAAATTATTCAATCCTTTCTCTTCTCTTAAGTATATTTCCAAGTCCTTCGCTTCTTCCAAACAATTTAAAATCGTATTATTTTCTCAATCCTCTTCGATTATTCGTAATATTATTAATTTCATCTATAAATTTTTTAATTCGATCGCAAACCAGAGCAATTCGTACGAAAATTTTCAAAAAATTATTCAATCCTTTCTCTTCTCTTAAGTATATTTCCAAGTTCTTCGCTTCTTCCAAACAATTTAAAACCGTATCATCTCAATCCTCTTCGATTATTCGTAATATTATTAATTTCATCTATAAATTTTTCAATTCAATCACCAGACCAATTCGTACGAAAATTTTCAAAAAATTATTCAACCCTTTCTCTTCTCTTAAGTATATTTCCTTCCTTAAGTATAAGTCCTTCCAAACAATTTAAAACTCGAATCGAATAAACCATATCATTTTCTCAATCCTCTTCGATTACCACTAATATCATTAATTTCACCTATTATAAATTTTTTAATTCGATCGCAAACCAGAGCAATTCGTACGAAAATTTTCAAAAAATTATTCAATCCTTTCTCTTCTCTTAAGTATATTTCCAAGTCCTTCCAAACAATTTAAAACTCGAATCGAATAAACCGTATCATTTTCTCAATCCTCTTCGATTACTCGTAAATCTCATTAATTTCACCTATTATAAATTTCTCAATTCGATCTCAAACCAGATCAATTCGTTGGAAAATTTTCAAAAAATACCGTCCAACCCCTTTCCTTCTCCGTTCGAGGCCATCTCTTGGCGCGTTTCTACCTTTCCACCTAGAAATCCCTCGCTTCTCGGAACGTAAACTCGGATCCCCTCAACCTCCCCTCCCCTCCCCTCCCTCCCTCCCTTCTCTCCCGAGGAGCACATTTTTCCTAGGTGAAATTATCGGATGGTGGCCGTGGGCAACGATATTCGCGAGAGCTTGATTTTCTACACGATCAGAAACGTCCGGAACGATATCCACCGTTTCCACGCCGTGTTCTCCCATTCGAACGGAAAAGACTCGGTCGCCGTCGAGAGAGAGAGAGAGAGAGAGAGAGAGAGAGAGAGAGAGAGAGAGATGGTTACGAGTGGATGGGCCACGAGATCCACGGTGTCCCATGGGCGTTCCTCCTATCCAGGTGGCCTCATATCAGCCGATTTTAAAGTCACCGTCACCCGGGTTAGTTTATGCCCGACCTTCGTGACTTCTTCCATTTGCCCTTGCGCGTTACTCGTAACGAGGTTTCCCGTGTACGGTGGGTGAGCCAGCCGGTGAAAATGTTTTGTCAGGGTATTCCCCCCTGTGCGGTTTTAATCTTTTGGAGGCCGTGGTAAATGGAGCATCATTTATAGGGGAGATATACGAGGGAAAATTTTTGTGACGTTTCTCTTTCTTTTTCTTTTTTTTTTTTTAATACGGAGAGAGTTTTTTATTTTTCGAATGGAAATTTCGAAATTTTTCTTTCTTTTTTTTCTTTTGGACATTGGATGTATTTATTGCGTTGAACGATTGATCGCTTCATAAATTGATTTTAGGAAGGGGAGAGAGGGGGATTGTATATCGTGTGTGTGTATAAAGTGCGCAATATGATCGATATCGAAGGATGGCTTTCGATTAATGAAAGTTCTTCTAGTAAACTCATTCTTATATGAGAAATAAAGGAAAAAAAGTTTAGAAGATTTACTTCACGTAGATGCGATTTAAATATTATTATTACTATTTTTTGAATTAAACGAATGATGCAATGAAATTCCTGTTGGAATATTTGTAAAGAATATTTTTAAACGGACGTAAGATTAAATGTACAGATATGCACGGGGGATGATTATTTTTTTTTTTTTTTTTTTTTTGCTTTGTTTATTTTCCTAATATTTTTTTTCCCCCCTTTTTCGCATTTGCTTTTGCGCCATTCTCGAGCACGCGGAATATTTCACCGTGCACGCGTGGATATATTTTAAAACGGTCGGGAAATGAAAAAGTTTTAATAAGGTGAAACGGTGCATGCACTTTTTTTCGAAGTGCGATGCCAAAAATTTCAATGAAATTTCAATGAACCGTTCCGTTCTACTCTTCTAATCAACGAAATTACTAATGGTCCGACTGGTTTATATGACGAGGAACGTCATTTTCGAAGAAGGCGGCTTCGACGAAAACCGCATTAATGATATATAATCGAACGCGTACTCGAATCTTCTGAAATCACAACGAACGAACGAATAAAGTGTCGTATTACGTAATTAAAATTTCCCAATTACTGCCGATGAATTGTACAAAATCTTTTTTTTTTTTTTTTTATTAATTTAACGAAGAAATCGATTTCTCGATTTCGAAAGAAGGAAAGTAGAAATTATATTCAAAAATAAATATATTAAATTAATTAAACGAGTATTTCCAAAAAAGAAAACACTTTTATACTGTTACACATCGTTAATAATTCGTTACAATTTTTCTAACCATGTTTAAAAAAAAAGTGTATTTTTTTTCTTTTTGACATTTATCTTATTAAAATGTTAGGAATAATATGCGATCGAAATACAAAAACACGTTAACGTTCCTTTCTTCGTACACGAGGCGTGTATATTCGCGTGTAGATAGAAATTCAACTCGACGTGAAATCGGTGAATTTCAGAGACGCGCGCGCCAAATTGCCATCGATACGAAAATATCGGATTGACGCATGAATTGCGTGCACGTGCCCCCTGTCTACACTTCGATTATATATTTATACGCGCGGCATTCGATTACACGGCCACTCGTACCCGTTCGAACGTCATAATTTTCGTCGAATGTTAAACAGTCGATTTTCCCGCGCGAGCCGCCGTCTAAATATTCATAAGATCATATTCGCGACATATTTGCGACTATTGGCCGACATGCCAAAGAATTTGCACGGTCTACAATTTTACGAGATCGTGGAAAAGATTATTCCATGCTCGAATGGATAATTTGTGCCACTGCTCCTCCTATTTGTAATAACGAAACGAAAATTCGCTACAAATACATTTCTCTTCGCTAGTATCGGAGACTCTTTATAGTATGTATATATTAGGTTATAATTAGGTTAGGTTCTGCCTATTTCTCACGAAAAAAAGATTTATTATACAATTCTGTTCGCAAGCAATGGAAATTTTTTTACAGTGTGTATGATTAGGTTAGGTCTTGTCTATTTTTCACGAAAAAGAGTTTATTATAAAGACATTTTTACGTATAAGCAATGGAACTTTTGTAGTGTGTATAAGTTAGGTTAAGTTTTGTTTATTTTTCATAAAAAAGAGTTTATTATAAAGACATTTTTATTTATAAGCAATGGAACTTTTGTAGTGTGTATAAGTTAGGTTAAGTTTTGCCTATTTTTCATAAAAAAGAGTTTATTATAAAGACATTTTTAATGGGTTAAGTTTTGCCTATTTTTCATAAAAAAGAGTTTATTATAAATATATTTCTATACATAAGCAGTGGAAACTTTTTGTAGTGTGTATAAGTTAGATTAAGTTTTGCCTATTTTTCACAAAAAAGAGTTTATTATAAAGACATTTTTATTTATAAGCAATGGAACTTTTGTAGTGTGTATAAGTTAGGTTAAGCCTATTTTTCACAAAAAAGAGTTTATTATAAATACATTTCTATACATAAGCAGTGGAAACTTTTTGTAGTGTGTATAAGTTAGGTTAAGTTTTGTCTATTTTTCATAAAAAAGAGTTTATTATAAATACATATTCATACATAAGCAGTGGAAACTTTTTGTAGTGTGTATAAGTTAGGTTAAGTTTTGCCTATTTTTCACGAAAAAAGTGGAAACTTTTTGTAGTGTGTATAAGTTAGTGTATAGGTTAAATTTTGCCTATTTTTCACAAAAAAGAGTTTATTATGAAAACATTTCTGTTCATAAGCAATGGGAATTTTTTATAGTGCGTATAGGTTAGATTCATCTAATTTAACTTGGGTTAGATCCAGCCTATTTTTCAGAAAAATTTTGTTACATCTCTATTACAAGTAGGTATCTTATATAGTTTTATCTTTAGATTTATCTGATTTAGATTAGATTAATTCAAATTAGCAGTTTTACGAAATAAATTTTGGAATTTTGGAAATTAACATTCATGTAAATAATAGGAAATATAATACATATAGATTAAGTTTGATGAAGTAAGTTTAATTTTATAATGTTTATAGGATATTAATATGTTTATGGAATATCTTTGGAAAATCGATTCCAGTGAAACAAAGTAAAAATTTTGATCGAGACTTTTCTAATTCCGAGAGATGAAATTTGCGTTAAATTTAGATGAAACGAGATTGGAATAGAACGAGAGACGTCTATACGATGTATAGAATGGAATAGCTTTCGTTTAATAAATAAGTCTTAACCTATATACCTATACAATCTATATATAACCTATATAACCTATATATTTCGTACACTAATTTTTGTAAATGTAAATTCGTTTTGTTCCAAAATATATCCTTCAAATAATAAATACCAACAATATTAACATTATTTAAAAGATTCTTGTAATGCAATAAACATAAATAATTAATGTAATCCAAATAGAATTTCAAAAAGATCTAATAATTAACATTTTGGAAAAAATATTAATTTTTTTTAAGTAACATTTTCTTTTTTACGAATTCTTTTAATTTCACCGATCGATATTATTCCAATCGACAAGATTCCGTTTCCTTCGCTCAACGAAACTTAATTTATAATTCGATTCTAAAAATAGTTTCGAAGGGGAAAAAATGCGAGTCGCCAGGCTTATCCGCCACCTCGTCATCGAATGACAAACGGAAAGGCAAGGGGATGATTCTTCCATCCCTTATCGTACGAAGTGGTCGTTTTCGAGCTCTACATACGCTTAATGTCAGCGCGTTTGAAAATCGGGACAAGGGCGTAATTACGCGTTAAGAACTTGGCAAAGAGCTTTCAAATTAAGCGAGCGGCTGCAATTTTCGGCGACCTTTCCGATACCGTGGTGCTCACTGTTCTCCATCACCGACCCCCTCCCTCCCTCCCTCCCCACCCCGTTCATACTCCGTCCCGCGCGCTTGTGAAACGGAGCAGCGTGTGTGGGTGATCGATACACGGGGGGTTGCATTCGTTTGTCTGTTCTGATTTTATGGAGAGAGTTTCAGGGATGGAGTCGAATTGTGGCGGCGTTAGTGGGGATGGGGATACCCTGTTTCTTCGAACGGTTAACGGAATTGGGGAAAGAAATTTTCCCCGTGGAAATATCGTTTCGAATTCTTGATTCGAATTTTTGACGAAAGGAAAAAAATTAATTAAAATCGAGATACTCTTATAATAATGGAAATTTTCTTCCATGATAATAATAATATTTCGATAGAATTTTAATAGTTGAATACACGGATACAATGGAATGTAATTTGTTTCTTCGTGTGTTGTCGGATAATTGACAACAAATATTGCGAAACGATGAAAGAACAGTCCGATTATTGATCATTTTGTTTGAGCTCGTATGGACCATTTTGGGGACAACCGCGAATGGTAATGTCAAGTGCGCTTGGACATCGAGAAACGTACGCGCGTTATAATTACTTCCACGTGCGCGAGAGCAACTCATTTAGGAGTACAAATATTATACCACTCGCTACAATCGTGTTTCAAAGAGTAATTAATGATATTTGAATTCCTACGTACGATCACCCTCGAATAACCCTCTCCTCCCCCCGAAATTAATAATAAATAAAATTTTCTTCGATTTTTCAGTTTGTCGACCGAATCAAAACAATCTAATTGCCATTAATTACGTTCGAGTCAACCCACATGTTATCTCTCGGATAATCGATTTATGCATTCGATTATGCATTCGCTCGCGTCGCCACCATCGTTGATGCCGATCACTTTTACTTTTCCATCGCCCAGAATATACTTCATTCGCGACAAATGGTATATTCTTTCGTTAAGGTTAACAAGTTAGAAAAATTCACCGGATCTCGATGGATCCAGCGATCCACGTGACGAGCAGCTTACTTTTCTTACGGATCTGAATTTTGACCATGGCTCTCGAACGAGAGGCACCTCGCATCGTTTACGACAGCTTTCTGATTCCGAGATGAGTGTGTACGTGGGCCGCATAAGATAGCCCTCTCACCGTCTGCAAATCTGCACGTGACCCTAATACGGGTTACCGGCGTCGCCCGGATTCCCGCGTTCCCATGCGCATCCCAAAGTCTAAACACTCGTGCACGAGTGGTGGGCTCAGCCCAGCCTGGCCGCAACACCCTTTCCCTACGTGCACCACCACCGTTTATCCATCTCCATCATCACGTGTGTAACCCGCGTTTGCAGAAACAACTTGATCCACTTTTCGGGGGCGATGCTGACCAATCCGGCCTTTAACCCGCCCCGCTCGATGCGATCTTTTGATTTTCCCTTTATTCGCGAACCTCGCTCGAACTACTTTGCCCCTACCAACCGCTGTGTTCCGCTTCCCCGGAATTAGAGTAATCGAGTTTATAGGCGAGCGGATGGGGAATATGGAAGAAGGATTTGAAAATGTTTCGAGATGGAGCTGGAATATATTTCCACCTTTCGTTCTTCGTTCTCTTCGTTTCTCGTCGTTGTGCACGTCTTAAGTCTTTAACGGTGTGGTATATAAACAACATGTTAATTTTTGTGGAAATAAGAATAATTGAAATAAGAATAAATAAAATGAGAATATCATTAATATGATTTAAAAATAGAACGTATACACTTGTTTTCGTTTTGATTTTGTTATATTAGTCGATTATAAAATGCATACTTTGTCGGTATGCTTTTATTTTTTATTTTAGTTTTGTCCTAGTACAAGATAAAAATTTAGTTTCATTTTGATCGCTATTCTTTCTTCTCTTTCAAAGTATATTTTTGTGAACATTTCCTGATGTATGGATAAGCCTTCTACTTCTTCCAGTTCCTTAAAAATAAGGCGCGTTGAACAAAACGTTGACGAATATAGCGATGAAATTATTATTTTATAAATTTTCAGATTTTAGGTTTCAGTAATAACAATTTTACGATAATTAGAATTATATGTAATATTATAATTTCATTTTAGTAAAATATTTTTTTTTTAGAGCGATCGGCTGTGCTAAAAGCACTGACCCGTAGTTAAAGGGTGCTGCCGGTTTATTGTTATCGTTTACGAGATTATATACAGGATCGTGAGAATGAACATTTGTAAACAGAAGCATTACATCAACGAATAGAGAAATTAACGCCACGTTTAAGTTAAAGTATTATCCATCCAATGATTATTCTTTCATCATAAATTCAATCCAAATAAACGCATATAAACTATATTCATAGGTAAAGAGTTAATGCCGCCAGTTTATTATTATCATACGAGATTTAGAGAGTGAGATTGAACTAACATTTGTAAACAGGAGCTGACATTACATTAATGAATAGAGAAATTAACGCCAAGTTTAAGTTAAAGTATTATCCATCCAATGATTATTCCTTCATCAATGATAAATTCAACCCGAATAAACGCATAACTGCAGTTAAAGGGTTAATGCCGCCAATTTATTGTTATCATTTACGAGATTTATAGGATCATGAAATTGAACGAACACTACAGAAGCATTTCATCAACGAATAGAAAAATTAACATCTTAATGTTAAATGCCAAAATACACCGAGTTCAAAAGAAAATATTATCCATCCAGTGATTATTCTTTCATCCTCCAAACCTGTATCCAAAAGCAAAAGAGTTCAAAAGAAAACATTATCCATCCAGTGATTATTATACCTGTATCCAAAAGCAAAAGAAAATATTATCCATCCAGTAATTATTACACCTGTATCCAAAAGCAAAAGAGTTCAAAAGAAAATATTATCCATCCAGTGATTATTCTTTCATCCTCCAAACCTGTATCCAAAAGCAAAAGAGTTCAAAAGAAAATATTATCCATCCAGTGATTATTACACCTGTATCCAAAAGCAAAAGAGTTCAAAAGAAAATATTATTCATCCAGTGATTATTATACCTGTATCCAAAAGCAAAAGAGTTCAAAAGAAAATATTATCCATCCAGTGATTATTATACCTGTATCCAAAAGCAAAAGAGTTCAAAAGAAAATATTATCCATCCAGTGATTATTCTTTCATCCTCCAAACCTGTATCCAAAAGCAAAAGAGTTCAAAAGAAAATATTATCCATCCAGTGATTATTATACCTGTATTCAAAAGCAAAAGAGTTCAAAAGAAAATATTATCCATCCAGTGATTATTCTTTCATCCTCCAAACCTGTATCCAAAAGCAAAAGAGTTCAAAAGAAAACATTATCCATCCAGTGATTATTCTTTCATCCTCCAAACCTGTATTCAAAAGCAAAAGAGTTCAAAAGAAAATATTATCCATCCAGTGATTATTATACCTGTATCCAAAAGCAAAAGAGTTCAAAAGAAAATATTATCCATCCAATGATTATTATACCTGTATCCAAAAGCAAAAGAGTTCAAAAGAAAACATTATCCATCCAGTGATTATTCTTTCATCCTCCAAACCTGTATCCAAAAGCAAAACTTCGTATTAATTCTAAAATTACTTTCCCATATATGAAGAGGGAGAGTATTCCTGTATACTTCGACCATCCCTCCCCCTCCCCTGCATATACATCCAAACTGATCCCATTCCTGTGCCACCGTGGCACACGTGGTGCACGATCGAACAAAACGCAAAGACCGTTATAACAAGATGATTAGAGCGTGGTCCAGAAGGAGAGGGGGATTCGTATATGGAGCAGTCGGTCGCCGCCTATTGTTTTATTCAAGAAACTGAATATCGAAACGAAAGTCAATATCGGGGGCGGCCAGGCGGGAATGCGTCGATATCCAACAGCGATACAACGAACGTGTCCGCGGAAGGTCTGGACGGATGGACACATCCGATCCACTCGTTTTCGCGCGGCAAACGAGCCTAGATAGATAGATAGATAGATAGATAGATAGATAGATAGATAGATAGATAGATAGATAGGTGGATAGATGGATAGATGGATGGATGGATGGATGGAGGGAAAGATAAAACGACAGCGAGGAAGGAGGGCGGGACAGGGACGGTGTTGGAGCAGCAGCAAATTACTCGAGTGTCTAATTGATCGGGCGTCTATCGTCCGCGATTACCAGGCTACGTCGCTCTGGCTGGCGTCTAATGGTCGTGCGGCGGGGGCGGTATCGTTGGAAATTACCCTCGGCCAGAAACGCGCGTTTGAGCCTAACGTTCGTTTCGCAAACGAACGTGTGTTTGCGCCGTTCCACGAACGACTACGGCGAGGACATTAGTTTGCCCTCCTGGAAATTCCTTTCAATATTGATTCCCCTCCTCCTCCTCCTTCCTCTCCTCCTCCTCCTTCCTCTCCTCCTCCTCCTCCTCCCTCAGCGACGTGTGTACACGTTGTTTGACGAGATATTAATGTCCCTTCGCCCGGCCGACCGCGTCTTGATAAGGTTTAATGCCTGCTACGATGGCGGCTATTGATTAGGGTCTCGCGTTTCGAAATGAACAGGTCGAATTCTTGATCGAATTGAATCGAAAATAGGTGTTCCACTAGGTGTTCTATCTATGAAATTTTTGTGGAGAATGTTTATGAATGAATTGGAACGATTGAACAACATTCTTGAACTCATCGAATAAAACTTGTAACGTGATACTTTCATGTTTCGTCATGTTAAATAAGATAACGCGAATTTCCAAGTGTGTCGCTTTTATTTTTTTGAATATACTACGATGTATTCTCTAGAATTTCTTAATTCCTTTGCTCTCCAACGACTCTCGGTCATTATTGGGATTGATGGGCAACTTGAACGGCGACAATATTTATTTATGTTTGATTTTTTAGAATATTTTTCATAAATAGGTTCCTAAGCTCTATAATCTTATGAGTAATTATCTTACGGTAATCTTATGAGGCCACCGAACGCGTGGGTCTGAATCTGGAGTTGCTGGTTCAACCGAAACAGGCCTGGGAAAAGGTTAATTGTGAATCTTCTTTAATATTATCTCTTCTAATATTAATAGGCTCGCGAAATGTCGGTACTCTAAAGATAAGTTCTAACAGATATGAAAGATCTAAAAGACATTTAAACTCCGAAATTATTCGTGTTTGTGTTCAGAAGAACGTGTACGTTCAAAAATACGTTCAAAAATATCTGTGAATCTAATTAATTCAACAACGCTAGAACGTGTTTCAAGATAGGATAACAGACGATCGAGCATCACAGATGCTCTATAGAAACCTATTAAAAAAGTATACGTTGTCGAGATCCTCGTACGAGAAAGGGCGAACACCTTGAAAAACACGCTCCGAGAGAGATCTCCGAAAACAATTTGTACAATTTAAAAAAAAATTCTTCTCTAGACTCTTCTCGAGGGAGAAACGTTTCTACGATCCGATTCGAGATCCGTCCTCGGGCACCATTTGGGCGACAATCTGCGAGAGCTTCATTCCCGCCTGCAACTCGTTAATTACTCACCTGCTTTATTCGATAAAGCTCGGGCGCAAAAAACGAGTTAGGATTCTGTCCACGGGTTGTCGTCTGCGCGAATCGTTACATTCTCCAGACTCCCCTCTAACCCCTGAACACCGTTAACCCGGTTATCGTCACCTCCTTAACAGCGCTGATGCACACGCCTTTATTAATCGCCATTATTACTCGATCCTCCTGTTTTGCTCAATCATCGGAATTGTCGACGAATCGCTGCGAAAATTTCCGTTCCAATCGACGATGAAAGATGAAGAAAGATTGAAAGACGATTTGACAGATGAGACATAAATAAAGTCGTCCACCTAAAAACGTACACCCATCTTGGCTAAACTCTCTCTCTGTCTTTGTCTCTGTCTCTGTCTATGTTCAAGTCTTTGTCTTTGTCCATCTCTGTCTCTGTCTCTCTCTCTGTCTCTCTCTCTCTCTGTCTTTGTCTGTCTCTGTCTCTATCTCTGTCTCTCTGTCTCTGTCTCTCTCTCTCTCTCTCTCTCTCTCTCTCTCTCTCTGTCTTTGTTTCTCTGTCTATGTTTATGTCTTTGTCTTTGTCCATCTCTGTCTCTGTCTCTGTCTCTGTCTCTCTCTCTCTCTCTCTCTCTATCTCTCTGTCTTTGTTTCTGTCTCTGTCTATGTTTATGTCTTTGTCTTTGTCCATCTCTGTCTCTGTCTCTGTCTCTGTCTCTGTCTCTCTCTCTCTCTGTCTTTGTCTGTCTCTGTCTCTATCTCTGTCTCTCTGTCTGTCTCTCTCTCTCTCTCTCTCTCTCTCTCTCTCTCTCTCCTCTCTCTCTCGTTACAAGTAACAAATATGTACAATATTAAATTGTATATATTCCACGGGTAAGAAAAAGAAACGAGAACGAAAATTCGTCAATGTGTTTATAAACTCAGAAAATAATGCATCAAACTATCATAACAAAGTATAATCATTTAATTTTATTTATAATAATCTTCAACTTATAAGCTTCCTCTATTTCTTCATTTTTCATTGTTTTCTACAGCTTCCAATAAATTAAATGATTCTCTCTCTCTCTCTCTCTCTCTCTCTCTCTCTCTCTCTCTCTCTCTCTCTCTCTCTCTCTCTCTCTGTATAATCTATCGATGCCAAAGGGAAGGGGGACGAAACGCAAAGATAACGATTCTCGAGTCTCAAAGTTTCGAACCCTTATTTTTTCCTCGTCGATCTCTTGGCAGCGACGATTCCAGGTAACTTTTCAGCTTAACGCTTTCCCCCATCGTTATTCTCGCTCCCTTTCTTTCCTCTCGACAGGGGGGATCGGGAGGGGACCGACCATCGCCTTCATCAAATTAACAACAGGAACTGCCGAGGAACTTACAACTCGCGAGAACGAAGCAGTCTCGCGGCTACAGTTGCACGGCGCGTGATATCAACCGCGTTGAAACTTGCAAACTATGCGTCCAACTTTTTCCCTATACTCGCCGAACGGGACATCTCGAAAGGGATCTCGCATCTCTTCAAGAAGCGAATTAATATCTTTCTGCGCTCCTAACTTTCGACCACGTCGTGTTCCTTGACCAGTAGTCTCGATAATCTCGATAATCTCGATAATTTGGACGAGAATTTTTAATTCGTTCGTGCAAATGGTTGGAGGCGGTGAATCGATATTTCAAGAAGAAATTTGTTGATCAATTTTTTTTTTGGGATGGAATCGTATGAAGCCTTTTGTCGGACACGATGTTGGACAGGGTGTATTTTTATTATAAATATCGGTAGAAAAGTCAAAATGGGATATAGTAGCAAGGTATGACCGATACGTGTGATTGGAGAGAAGTAATCATAGGAGCACTCGATCATGTTTGAACCTGGACGTTGTCATGGCCACGTTGTCGATATGTGTCGGGGAAAATTGCTTTTATTTTAATTGAATTTTCGAAAAAAAAAAAAAGGGGAGGGGAAATAGATAGCGTATCAACGCGCCGTGTAATCAGCTCCCTACAAAGGACACTTCTATCAAATGCATCCGCAACATTTTACAGAGACATCAGGAACATTTATATTTTCGTACGATATTAAAAAAAAAAAAAAAAAAAAAAAAAGCGGATTTTATCGCGTCGTTGGAAAATTTATTCTCGAAATAAAAAACGGAATCAAACCATTACCTAATGTAACGCGAACAATTAGACAGATTACGCGCAACTTCGATGGATAAACGAGCGGCATTAGGGAACCGCAACGTTCCTCCTTTTTACCTTTTAGCAAACGCTCGACTACGCAACAACAAAAGCAACGATAATTTAACTGAGAATTATAATACCGTATATATCTACCATTATCCTCTTAACCTGGTTCCAGGTGATTTCATCGTTTATTCCAAAAAAATGTTATTCGAAAGTAATACCATCCATCAATAATGTCGATTAATTTAAGTGGCAATTATTAAAGAATATGCGGATATATAAAATTAAAAAAGAAGAAAGCAAATAATTTATTCAAATCGGAATATGGTTAATAATATCAATAATTATACAGTAACTTCAAATGGGAATTAATCAAATGGAAATATCATATACAAAAAAGATACACGATTGATAACTAATCCTATTATAAGTCGTGTATCAGAAAATTCTCGTAATTAATTAATGAATATCATACAAAAAAGATTATCTTATTATATCAATAATATCGACGATTAATCAATAATAAATGACAATCAATGAATATCATATCACAAAAAAGATTAACTTGTTCTATTATGAGTCAAATATCAAATAATTCTTAAAATTGAGTATTAATTATTATAATAATTTCAAATAACAATTATCAATGAATATTATATACGAAAAGAATACACGAATAATTTATCCTATTATAATATATCAATACTAGTATCGATACTATCGATTAATCGAATGGCGATCGAATGAATATCATGTATGAAAAAGATTAATAACTTATCCTATTATAAGTCAAATATCAAAAAATTCCCAAAATTGAACTATTATTATTAATATTAACAATTAATCAATAGTTTCGAGTGACAATTATCAACGAATATCGCAAAAAAGATTATCCTATTATAATATATCAATACTAGTATCGATAATCAATGATAAATTCGAATGGCGATCGAATGAATATCATGTAAATGAAAAATAATATAAATAAAATAAATAACTTATCCTATTATAAGTCAAATATCAAAAAATTCCCAAAATTGAACCATTATTAATATTGACAATTAATCAATAGTTTCGAGTGACAATTATCAACGAATCGCGCAAAAAAGATTATCCTATTATAATATATCAATACTAGTATCGATAATCAATGATAAATTCGAATGGCGATCGATGAATATAAAAATTCTCAAAACTAAATATTAATTAATAATTTCAAATAACAATTATCAATGAATATCATATACGAAAATAATACACGAGCAATAATTTATTCTATTATAATATATCAATACTAGTATCAATAGTATCGATTAATCAACGATAAATTCGAATGGCGATCGATGAATATCGTGTATAAAAAAGATAAATAACTTATCCTATTATTTAAGTCAAATATCAAAAAATTCCCAAAATTAAACCATTATTAATATTAACAATTAATCAATAGTTTCGAGTGACAATTATCAACGAATATCGCAAAAAAGATTATTCTATTATAATATATCAATACTAGTATCAATAGTATCGATTAATCAACGATAAATTCGAATGGCGATCGAATGAATATCATGTAAATGAAAAAGATAAATAACTTATCCTATTATAAGTCAAATATCAAAAAATTCCCAAAATTGAATTATTAATATTAACAATTAATGAATAATTTCGAGTGACAATTATCAATGATATCGGCAATTAATCAACGATAAATTCAACGACGATGACGATTACTAACCAAGAGTGTCACACTACTCTTTACAGAGTCGTGCAATCTCTTAACGAATCGTTAACGTTACGCGTCTTCCTTTTGAATCGGTTCGTGGCAAGGCGTGGTATCCAGAAGTTTTGCAGGGAACTGTAGGAGGCAGAGCTGAGCGCAGACATCGTGTCACGTATCAGTGTGCTAGAAACTGTTGCGAAACTGTTCCGCGTGCTCGCACGCGGTAATGCAAGTTCGAGGGTGGGGGAGGGGAGGCGAGGAGGGGCCTATAGAGGACACGTCGCGCGGAATAAGGAACGGAACAGGAGGTAGCGTTGCATCGCCCTTAGGATCTGTTTTGCGCGGCAATAAGAACAATTATGATAATAATTGAATGGTTAACGGTGGCGCGGCAAGAAATTCCTGCTCGAACTTCGCCGACAGTCGTCTGCTAATACTTTACTTATTAGATTGCAACGCGTCGCGGCCGCTAATGGAAAACGTGCAATTGAGTTGGCCCGATGCTGATGGAATCTAGCCAGCCGTGTTGTTACGTCTCTGCCCCTTATTTTCAACGCACCAACGTTTCTTCCTTTCTTTCGTAAAATGTGGAAATCGAAGTAGCGCGCGAAGAATTCTCCCCTCTACGCCCCCCCCCCTCCCCTCCCCTTTTAATCTTATTAACTCTGGAGCGAGGTGAAGTGAAATACTCGATTCGGAGTATTTTTATGACATTTCTGATCGTATAATGAAGAACGGTAACAGCTTTATAGTAGTAGTAGTAGTAATAATATTTCTTCTTTCTTCGACTCGTGAATTTATATATATATATATATATAAATTTTCCTTGAGAATTTTCCTTTGTCGTCGATTCAATTTTTTTCGAATTTCGTAATTGAACGGAAATTGGGAAAAATTTACCTAATTGAATTGTCGTGTATACGAAAAAGAAATTGAAATTCTTCGGCGGCAACGAATATTTTCGACGAGAATAATGGAACGGGATATGCTTGCTCTTATTATTATAGTTTCTATTCTCTACGAGAAACGATAAGTAAGGATCGCGTTTATTATAAATCATTCGTAGGTTTTTATTTCCAGTCGATCCTCGTGATCTTTAAATTGAAACATTCTGGTGACTTTTATCGATCTCCGCCGATAGCCTATTTATTTCCAACTTTATTTCCAATGACCCCGATTCAAATTTTTCGTTATTTATGACCATTCTCCGCCTCTTTTCTTGAAGAAACCTTGACTCAATTATAATTGATCTAAATACCGTTATAAATTATAAACTCAATAACAAGATTTGGAAATTGAACAAGTTTTTTTTTTTAAATAATTTACAAATAGAATTCCCAAAAAATTTCGTTATTTGATTGACTATTCTCCACCTCTCTTTTAGAAATCTTGACTCAATTACAATTGATCTAAATATCGCTTATAAATTATAAACTCAATAACAAGATTTGGAAATTGAACAAGTTTTTTTTTAAATAATTTACAAATAAAATTCCCAAAAGATTTCGTTATTTGATTGATTATTCTCCATCTCTCTTTTAGAAATCTTGACTCAATTACAATTGATCTAAATACTGTTATAAATTTAATAACAAGATTTGGAAATTGAACAAGTCTTCTTTTAAATAATTTACAAGTAGAATTCCCAAAAGATTTCGTTTGACCATTCTCCACCTTCTAGAAATCTTGACTCAATTACAATTGATCTAAATATAAATTAAAAATATAAATTATAAATTCAATAACAATATTTGGAAACTGAACAAATTTTTTTTTTTTTAAATAATTTACAAGTAGAATTCCCAAAAGATTTCGTTTGACCATTCTTCATCTTCTAGAAATCTTGACTCAATTACAATTGATCTAAATATAAATTAAAAATATAAATTATAAACTCAATAACAAGATTTGGAAATTGAACAAGTTTTTTTTTTGAATAATTTACAAATAGAATTCGTTTGACCATTCTCTACCTTCTTGATTCGATTACAATTGATCTAAATTAAATTATAAATTATAAACTCAATAACAAGATTTGGAAATTGAACAAGTTTTTTTTTTAAATAATTACAAATAAAACTCCCAAAAGATTTTGTTTGATCATTCTTCACCTCTCTTTTAAAAATCATCTCTCTTCTTCTTGACTCAATTATAATTGATTACATCTAAATACCATTATAAGTTATAATCTCAATAACAAGATTTGAAAATTGAACAAGTCTTTTTTTAAATAATTTATAAGTAGAATTCCCAAAAGATTTTGTTTGACCATTCTCCACTTTCTAGAAATCTTGACTCAATTACAATTGATCTAAATTTATCTAAATATAAACTAAATTATAAATTATAAACTCAATAACATGATTTGGAAATTGAACAAGTTTTTTTTTTAAATAATTTACAAGTAGAATTCCCAAAAGATTTCGTTTGACCATTCTCCACACTTCTAGAAATCTTGACTCAATTACAATTGATCTAAATATAAATTAAATTATACATTATAAATTCAATATTTGGAAATTGAACAAGTTTTTTTTTTTGAATAATTTACAAATAGAATTCATTTAATCATTCTCCACCTTCTAGAAACCTTGACTCAATTACAATTGATTTAAACTAAATTATAAATTATAAACTCAATAATGAAATTTGGAAATTGAACAAATTCTTTTTTTTTTAAATAATTTACAAATAAAACTCCCAAAAGATCCCAGCTGTGCTTCCTTTTCGAGTCACCTGTTCGAGGCCTTTGTCTGAATGAAAAGAAGGGGCGAACCCTCCTTTGAACCTTCGACAGAATGCACAGGCGTATCGATTGTGGCGTGCAATTGAATCCCTGCTGAATCTGTGCGCCACTCGACATATGATCCGTGCCTCAACGTTGTTGGATATACACGCGAGATCCGCATAATCGATGGATCCGTGGCGGCAATCGTGGTGGACACGCGCCACGTCTTCAAGGGTTTCGACTTTCATCCCTGCGAAACTCCCTGCCTTTGACGGTACTTGTTTCGAAGAAATCTATCATGATTGATATGCCGATCCTTGGGTTTGACGGTTGCTCAAACAACGTCTAGACATCCATTTTAACTTTGGATGACCCAGTTCAGGTGATCACGAAAGCGGATAAAACAGATTTCGAAAAAAATAAGAATACTTTTATATATATATATATATATATATTTTCCTGTAACAATAAAAATTATCGAAGGAGAGAGAAAAAATTATCTTATCTTTATTGAGATATATAAAGTCGTTAGTCGTTGTTCCAAGATGGAAAACGGAGAATTAAATTTACTTATTAAAAGCGTCGTTTCAGCGATGTTTCGCGGATACTCGCCGTCGATGCAAATTAAAGAGGGGAGGGTAAAAGTAGGGCAAATGTAGATTCACCCGCTGCAGCGCGGAATCAAAATTTTCTAGCTGGCAACTTTTAACGAATCAAGTTTCCGCCAATCGTCTAAGGTTAGAAAGACTTTCGCTACACCCCCGCCTCCCCCCTTCGATATTTGCAATCTTCGCCTTTGACAGGCCGGGGTAACTCGGGGTCGGCTAAGAGCGTTGCCACTTTACATACACGGTTATCGCAAAACAACTTTCCTTCGCGACTACGTTCAACGTAACAACTTGGAAACTCGTCGTCGCAAACTTTATGGCGGTTTTCCTCAAAACACGCGTGCCTAGAAACGCGTTGTAGATGAAGATGGAAGGAAAAAGAAGAAAAAGGAAAAAGCGAAAGAGCACGTGGAAAAGTGAAACGCGAAAACCTTCTCCTTCTCCTCCGTTGGTTGGAAGAAAGGATAGGTTGAAAGGCGATCATTAAAACAGAGGTAACGAGTTACCTTCTTTGTCCACGCCAAGGTTTACGATTCGTTTTAGCGACATTACCGCTTTACGAGAGGTAGTTCCGCGGTTTTAACCGTGGCGGGCTTTTTGAAATTTTGTTAATGCGTTGCTTCGTTTTTTTCATCACTCGTTTATCTTTTTTTTTTTTTTATCCTCGAATTATTATAAGGGTAAGAAATCGAGCGTGCTCGGATATACGAAATAAAAGGGACAAGACTTTTTTTTTTTTTTCCTTCTCATTCTTAGGGAATGCAAACAATATTCGAATATTTTTAACGGGGGTTGTTTATATTTAATATCGTAATATTTTTATGTTTTAAATAAGGATATAAATAATAAAGAATAATATCGATGAATTCGGATATATTTTGCTTGTATATTTCCTCTTTGCAAATAGAAAATGTTAGAACAATATCTTAATAGGTATCTAAGGAATTGAAAAAGAGAGAGAGAGAGATCCAGATTTCTTCTCCACGATTTTTAATAATTCGTAAAATAGGCGCGTGATGAGAGATTTTTTCGCGCACAAAAGAATCTTTTTCTCCGTTTTCTTGCCAATTGTCGATTGTTGGAAATCGTTCAGCACGATATCCCTCGCGATATTTGTCATTTTCTCGTTATTATATACTTTCTCGTTGTCGGTAATCTGCATCGTTTTCCTTCTTCAATAAGATTTTCGAACGATCCTGATTGCTCTTCTAGAATCTTTATGAAATGATCGAGTAACATTCCTTTGTTGATAGCGTAATCTTTGTTAGAAATGGATTATTTTCGACGAGAGATTCGAATGATTCTCTCGTGAGAAAGATTTCAGAAACCGAAGAATCTATTTTTTGTGACCATGAATCAATAGAAAGTTATTGGAAATTTTTCCTCTCCGATGAAACTTTTCTTTTACAGAAATAAACTGTAAAAGTAAGAGAAAAACCTACGAGAATTGTTATGTTTTACCAATCTTTTTCAATTCTCCCCCTTAAGACGTATATTCATTCTTCCCTCGATAAATCGGTCAACTTAACCCGTTAAACCTGTTGAAATTTTATTCGCGTAATATATTCTAGAATATAGAAAAAAAAAAAAAAAAAGTTTCACATTTTCGTAAACGTAACCTAATATCTAACTTAACCAAGATTTTTTTTAATTAAAATGAAAAAAGAAAAAGGAAAAAAGGATTAATAATCAATAATCAATAATTAAAATGTCACCAATAAATCCACCTATATTCCCCATCTTATTATCAAAGGGCGAACCGTTTAATAATTCGCCACGAATTTCCATCTGTCTACCACGGTAATTAACCGAGTATTCTCATTTCACGAAACCGCACATCGTCATCATTCGTTTTATATACCATCGACGCTTATGAACGTGGTGGGCCGTCTCACGGTATGGAAAATGGCTTCGTTTCCCGAAAGCGAAAACCAGTACCCATTCGGATACTACGATCACCGGAATAATTGTTAAATAATATCCTTTTTTTCCACGCTCTCCTATACATATATATATATATATATACACATATTCCACGCTGGAACTTCTGTTTTTTAATTGGGTCAATTATCATCGAACAATTTGTATCCGAGAAAAATTCTCTCGTGTCCCGATCAAACATACGCGAACGGTGCTCAAACAAGCTCGCGCGCGCGCGTTTTTTTTTTTTTCCCCCAAGCCAGATGAAACGAAATATTGAAGTTCCTCGTTTAATTTAACTAACCTGTTGGGGATGCGCGAAACGTCTCTCTTCGTCCTTTCCTTCCCCCCCTCTCCCTCTATTTTTATATACGTGTATTTCGTCCTTCTCCCCCTCTTTCTTTCTTTCTGTTTCCTTCTTCTCTCTCTCTCTCTCTCTCTCTCTCTTTTATTTTTTTTTTCTTTCTACTTTTTCTCGATAAGGTATTTCCGTTTTATTTTGTACCCCGCGTTGTATTATGCGCTCGACGTTTCTGAATGAGGGTACTCTCTCGCTTTATCGATCGACACGTGATGGTATTTTCCACCCCTCTCGCCGACACCCCCCCCCCCGGCGGTTTTTCTTTATTTGTAGAAATGAATTTATTTTAAAGTTGGAAAAAAAGTGCCGATACCACTCATACCATTATCTTACCCAACGGCGGTGACTTCCTCCTCTGCCAATAACAACAACAACAACAACAACAATCTCAAACGCGCGAGAACATCGTGATACGCACGCTTCTCGTTCTTCTCCACGAGGATAGATCGATACTCGTGCATTATGTGCACTATGATAAAAGGCTGCAAGCTCTTTCCTCTTTCCTCTCGTTTGTATCTTGGATGCTCAAAGGCTGCCAAGATAGTCGTACGTCCAGGTATACGGGTACACTTTGCCCATTGTATACGTTGTACGTACAGTTCTAATATCGTTGCTGCAGGTTGCTGCAGGATTAACTCGAAATTTAATGGGTTTTCGAATTGCTATGGGAGGAGGGTCGTTTGCAGAGGGTGGTCGGGCGAGGATTTATGGAGGAGGCTGGCAACCCTTGAAAAAATAGAAATAAATAAATCGAGGAGGGTTAATGGGTTATTAATTAAAGAGGCCACCTTCAGAAGATTTTCTCCACGCTTGTTGTTGTACGATAAATCGGCCCTTGCTCGTTAATTTATGTTATGTATGGGGCATTTCGGTCTCGAGGACGACACGCGTTAATAAAGTGTACGTAATTTATACCTATAATATATCGGCATTGTTAACATTTTTCCAAATCGATCGAAGTGATAAATAAATGATTTTATATATATATTTGCATAATGTTGTAAAGAAATTTAAATAAAACTTCTGATATAAAAATTTATTCAAAGGAAAATCTCTTCTCAATTTTTCTTTAAATAATAATTTGTTAAGAATTTGCAAGAAAGTCTTTTGTGCAATGTTACAATTTCACGCAGTTTACAATTTACATGAAATAAAATTATTATTATACTACATTCGATGTATATTTTGAGAAACGCGATATATTCTTTTTTTACATTAGTTGAATACCTATCTGCTTGTTTAATTATATAATATAATTATGTGATAAAGAAGTACGAAAAATAAAAGGAAAATAAAGAATGGTCTATTTTCAGATCGTGCCACGATTTTGGAAACTGGGTGCAGGTCAGCGGATATTCAAGAGAAGCAAAGAGGTCAGTAAATATTTTAACGAGTAGTCTTGAATTAAAATTTGTCATATCTTTTCGCTCTAATTATTCGAATTTGAAATTGGAACGATAAAATCCTATTAATACCTGACGATAATTTCGGCCTGGGAAAAATTCCATTTCAAGTTGAAATTTTGTAAATTTCTCTTCCTTTCTCATCCTTTGTTAAATCGGCGCTCCTTACTCCTTTTCGCAAAATGCATCCTTTCGCAATTTAAATATTCATCTCTGTTAAATCGGTATATATACACGAGGTTGGGAAAAATTTTCACGGTATTTTAAAAGTTTTTCAGAAGCGAAACGATTTTCCCTACTCTAACCGGTTGCCATTCTTTCCCTTCGCGGATAATGAATTCCCTCTTTTCGTGCGTCCACGCGTGTGCCCACCCTTTTATTTTCTTTGGTAATGACCGCGGAAGAAATATAAAACGCGCGAACTCGAGCAAAGTAGAGAACGAGAGGACGAAAGAAACGCGGATGAATTTATTACATTTATTGTTGAATCACGAAGCAACACGAGTATCTCTCGTTTTTTTAATCCACTCACACGTATGATGCGACGTACATCGCAAGATATTCACACCATAAGATACTTTCCTTCTTTCTTATCACCTTAATCAAATTATTGGCGCGTATGCTATTTTTATTTTAACTACCTCTAAAATTTATCTAAATTTTAGCTACCTTGTATAACTCGGATCAAAAAGATTCATATGACTAGTATCAAATTAGTAAAAAGTAATATCCACACATAAGATACTTTTCTTCTTTCTTAATCAAATTATTGGTACTCATGCTATTTTTATTTTAATCATCTTGTGGAATATTAAATAATATTAAAATCTATCTTGACTTTAGCTAGGGTGTGTAACTCGGATCAAAAAGATTCATATGACTAGTATTAAATTAGAAAAATAATATTCATACCATAAAATACTTTCCTTCTTTCTTATCACCTTAATCAAATTATTGGCGCGTATGCTATTTTTATTTTAACCACCTCTAAAATTTATCTAAATTTTAGTAGCTTGTGTCAGATCAAAAATATTCATATGACTAGTATCAAATTAGTAAAAAGTAATATCCACACATAAAATACTTTCCTTCTTTCTTATCACCTTAATCAAATTATTGGCGCGTATGCTATTTTTATTTTAACCACCTCTAAAATTTATCTAAATTTTAGTAGCTTGTGTCAGATCAAAAATATTCATATGACTAGTATCAAATTAGTAAAAAGTAATATCCACACATAAGATACTTTCCTTCTTTCTTATCACCTTAATCAAATTATTGGCGCGTATGCTATTTTTATTTTAACCACCTCTAAAATTTATCTAAATTTTAGTAGCTTGTGTCAGATCAAAAAGATTCATATGACTAGTATCAAATTAGTAAAAAGTAATATCCACACATAAGATACTTTTCTTCTTTCTTATGAAATTATTGGCATGCATGCTATTTTTACTTGGAATTTTATATGGAATATTAATTAAAATCTTTCTAAACTTTAGCTAACTTGTGTAATTCAAATCAAAAAGATTCATACAGCTGATATCAAATTAATGAAAAGTAATATCCAGACCATAAGATACTTTCCTTCTTTCATATCACCGCTTCCTTAATCAAATTATTAGCGTGTATGCTATTTTTATTTTAATCATCTCTACAATCTATCTAAATTTTAGCTAGCCTATGTAACTTGAATCAAAAAAAAATCATACGGCTAGTATCAAATTAGTGAAAAGTAATATTCATAAGATAATTTTCTTCTTATCACCTTAATCAAATTATTGGCGTGCATGTTATTTTTATTTTAATCATCTCGTAGAATATTAATTAAAATCTGTCTAGACTTTATAGTCTGTGTAACTCGGATCAAAAAGATGCATATGACTGGTATCAAATTAATGAAAAGTAATATTCACACCATAAGATACTTTCCTTCTTTCTTATCAAATT
This sequence comes from Apis laboriosa, assembly GCF_014066325.1. Classification (NCBI taxonomy): domain Eukaryota; kingdom Metazoa; phylum Arthropoda; class Insecta; order Hymenoptera; family Apidae; genus Apis; species Apis laboriosa. Next base: position 4,292,852 of record NW_025223501.1, read on the forward strand.
ATCGGTGCGCATGCTATTTTTATTTTAACCATCTTGTGGAATATTAAATAATATTAAAATCTATCTTGACTTTAGCTAGCCTATATAACTCGGATCAAAAAGATTCATATGACTAGTATCAAATTAGTAAAAAGTAATATCCACACCATAAGATACTTTCCTTCTTTCTTATTACCTTAATCAAATTATTGGCGTGTATACTATTTCTATTTTAACCACCTCTAAAATTTATCTAAATTTTAGCTAGCTTGTATAACTCGGATCAAAAAGATTCATATGACTAGTATCAAATTAGTAAAAAGTAATATCCACACATAAGATACTTTTCTTCTTTCTTATGAAATTATTGGCACTCATGCTATTTTTATTTTAACCATCTCTAAAATTTATCTAAATTTTAGCTAGCTTGTGTAACTCGGATCAAAAAGATTCATATGACTAGTATCAAATTAGTGAAAAATAATATCCATACCATAAGATACTTTCCTTCTTTCTTATCACCTAATCAAATTATTGGCGCGTATGCTATTTTTATTTTAATCACCTCTAAGATTTATCTAAATTTTAGCTAGCTTGTGTAACTCGGATCAAAAAGATTCATATGACTAGTATCAAATTAATGAAAAGTAATATTCACACCATAAGATACTTTCCTTCTTTCTTATCAAATTATCGGCGCGCATGCTATTTTTATTTTAACCATCTTGTGGAATATTAAATAATATTAAAATCTATCTTGACTTTAGCTAGCCTATATAACTCGGATCAAAAAGATTCATATGACTAGTATCAAATTAGTAAAAAGTAATATCCACACATAAGATACTTTTCTTTTTTCTTATCAAATTATTGGCACTCATGCTATTTTTATTTTAATCATCTCGTGGAATATTAATTAAAATCTATCCAGACTTTAGCTAGGGTAACTCGGATCCGTGAACGGAAAAAGATTCATACGGCCGGTATCAAATTAGTGAAAAGTAATACAAGACGAGAGTATACGGTAACAGAGAATAATACAATTCTTTTTCCAAGCATTAAATGGATCGAGTTTCGGTTAAAGGTTAGAAGGGTAAAAAGCGGGACGTCTGTCTGACTGGTTCGAGAAACGAATCGCGACTACCTTGGAGTTATAGGAACGCGGAGCAAACTGCTATTATTACCGCTTTTTTATTAGTCACGTTCCGAAGACCGGGCTCACTAATTTACAGAGACGTTCTCCGTCGAACAAGGCAACTTTCAAAGAAGTTCTTGTTAACAAGCCCCGCCTAGTATTTCCTGATTTCTTGTTTCCGCGCATTTACAAAGGCTCCACTTCGCGGAGGAACATTAGTATTTCTATTTCGGTGTTAACCGCTCTTGGGGGAGTCGACGATATGAAATATCGAGCCGTGGAAAATTTAACGATCCCCGATTAAACAGGAATCTGCTACCATTAAGCAGGGAAATAGCAATCATTCTTTCTTTTCCTTCCTTCCTTCCTTCCTTCTTTTTCTTTTCATTAATCTCAATATCTCGATTCTAGTTAGTCTCCACTTTTTTTTATTTTACATCTTAAGATTTACAAAGATTTTAAATTCCCTTCAGGATGAATCTGAAAAAAAAAAGAACACGAATTTACGTTACATTCTTAATCGAATTCGAATAAAAATTAAATCTGTAAGCGGAAATGAAAACGAGATACGAATATTTGCATCTTCGAGTATGATCGGAAAAGTGAAGGGAGAAGTGAGAAAAAGAAAGAAAACGTAATTGAGATGTAAAGATAGATGGTAGAGAAGGAAGAGGCCGTCCGTCGTTCAGCGACGATCAAGGATGGCCAAACGAAGGGCCAGTTCCTCTCGACGGGCCGGCACCACGGATAAAGCTGAAGGATCGATCTGAAACCTTGCACCGCCGCCTCCCCACTACCGTGACCCGTGGCGTGGAACACGCGCATGCGCAGCGACGCGAAAACCGTGTTTATTATACATGCTTTATGAACGGGCGCACACGCCCGCACACGCAAAAACCAATTTCTCTTCTTGCCCGCGTTTACGCGTTTCGTTCGAACAGCCCAGAGCTGTCCTTTAGGCTTCTCTTTAGACAGCCACGGCTTACGAGAGTTTAATTGAATTCTGCCTGCCTCTTACATTTTTCTCCATTTCTCTCTCCCTCTCTCTCTCTCTCTCTCTCTTTTTCTTTTGTATTCGCGTGTCTCGCGACGTTTATTTATTTTTCCATAGTTTCGCGATAATTTCGAAATCGATCGATCGAGGAGTTCAAGGTTCGAGGTTTGAGGCTTTCATATCAGGTTTTTCTTTTCTTTTTTTTTGAAAAGAATTAATCACACAGCGTCTGGCATTACGGATTCGCAGGGGCACGGTATTCGATTCCCGTCGTGCACGTACCGTTTCACCTATTTGTCCACGTTCGAATGTTAACAAGATTTGGGGATAAGGTATTCAGTGGACGAAGCATGGATTTTCCGCGGCATCCTCGCGAATTTCTCCATTTCACGGGCGATTTGTCCACGGGTGGAGGGTGTGGGAGGGGCTTTGGAGCGCGAGGTCACTACGCGACGACTTTTTAAATCTCATCTGCGACGATCTCACATCTCTATTCCAAGCATCCTTAGATCTTGGAAACCGATCCTAGATGGTAAATCGCTCTTCGTTGTAGTACGGAGTAAGCCGAGTTTCTTTCTTTTCGTTTTTTTTTTTCCTTTCATTTTGTGAAAAGTTTTTCAAGGAAGAGACATTAGTTATACGTATTCATTGCTTTCTCGTGGTCAGTTTTAAAACTTTTCCTAATAATATATCGAATATCGTGAGAACCTCGAGTTTCCACATCGAGTTTCCATCTTTAAATTAATCATTTTGAACGTATTATATTACGCTATTATATACAACAATATTCCTATCAAAAAAGAAAATTCTTCAAATAACACGTATTTAAAAATTCTTCCAAAACGATCGAAGAAGGATTCCTTGGGTTTCGTCTTGTTTCTCCTTGACTTTAAATAAGAGCAATTATAGATACATTGCTGTCGTTTCAAAAAAGAAAATTCTTTAAATAACACATATTTAAAAATTCTTCAACGATAGAAGAATTCTTTGGGTTTTATCTTGTTCCTCCTTTAAATAAGAGCAATTACGGATACGTTGCTATCATAGGAAAAAAAAAAATTCTTCAAATAACATAAGAATACATAAGAAAGTATAACATATTAATACATAAGAAAGCATATTTAAAAATTCTTCAACGATAGAATTCTTTGGATTTTATCTTGTTCCTCCTTTAAATAAGAGCAATTACGGATACATTGCTATCATTGGAAAAAAAAAATTCTTCAAATAACACATAAGAAAGCATATTTAAAAACCCAAAACGATCGAAGGATTCCTTTCGTCTTGTTCTTCCTTGATTTTAAATAAAAGCAGATTGCAAAAAAAGAAAATTTTTCAAATAACACATAACAGAGCGTATTCAAAAATCCTTCCAAAATCGAAAAAGGATTCCTTGGGTTTCGTCTTGTTCCTCCTTGATTTTAAATAAGAGCAATTACAGATTGCAAAAAAAGAAAATTTTTCAAATAACACAAAACAGAGCGTATTCAAAAATCCTTTCAAAATCGAAAAAGGATTCCTTGGGTTTCGTCTTGTTCCTCCTTGATTTTAAATAAGAGCAATTACGGATTGCTATCGTTGGAAAAAAAAAAATTCTTCAAATAACACATAAGAAAGCATATTTAAAAACCCAAAACGATCGAAGGATTCTTTGGCTTTCGTCTTATTCCTTCTCTTTTAAATAAGAGCAATTACGGATACATTACTACGTTCCAAAAAAGAAGATTCTTTAAAATAAGAGGATATATTCAAAAATCCTTCCAAAATCGAAAAAGGATTCCTTGGGTTTCGTCTTGTTCCTCCTTGATTTTAAATAAGAGCAATTACAGATTGCAAAAAAAGAAAATTCTTCAAATAACACATAAAAGAACGTATTTAAAAATCCAAACGATCGAAGGATTCTTCGGGTTTCTTCTTGTTCCTCCGACTGTAAACGAGAGCAATTAAGCGAAATTACGGATACATTGCTCATCAGCTGGNTCCTTGATTTTAAATAAGAGCAATTATGGATTGCTATCGTTGCAAAAAAAGAAAATTCTTCAAATAACACATAAAAGAACGTATTTAAAAACCCAAAACGATCGAAGGATTCTTCGGGTTTCTTCTTGTTCCTCCGACTGTAAACGAGAGCAATTAAGCGAAATTACGGATACATTGCTCATCAGCTGGATCATCTTATCCCTAACCCGAAGGAAATGGGGGACGGGTCTATTATCCCGGCGAAAAGTTAAATGAATTATCTTTTGAGAAGAGGTGGTTTGCCTTTATAGGCTGTTGGAGGGCCATTATAACGGGAGCGCGGAGGTATAATCCGCGCGGAGGAGGATGCGGAACGCGGAAAAGTTGGTAAAACTGACGTTCCGGTAATTAGATTCAACGGTGCAAAAGGGCAACCGCGCCCTGCTTGACAGCGGGAAACTTGCTCCGATCCATTTCAATGAGCGATTATAAAATCCGTCTACGGGTTCTATATACGGAGAGACTTGCCCGCGCCCGTATTTTGCAATTATTATTTTCATTTACATAGTAACCGCCTCCCCCCCTCTCCCCGTTCGCCGATAGTTGCTCCTTCTCTACGTTCATTTCTTTCTTCCTTCCTTCCTTCCTTCCTTCCTTCCTTCCTTCCCCATCGAAACCAACGTTCGATCCCAAACAATGATACGACACGAAGGAGATCGGTGTTTAATCGTCCCTGTATAATGGGGAGGATAAATGATGGGAATTAATTTTCCGGCTTATGTGTATGTAAATCGAAGAATATATATATATATATATATATATATATGTCCATCGATGCACGATATCGAGGGTTGTGGAGGGTGGGTCTCGTTAGCGGACGATCGTAGAAAATTCCGTGAAAATTAATCGAAACGACCTTCGTCGAATTTATTATAGAAAATTGATCTTCTCTCTCTCCCAAATGTCAATCCTTTGGAAGACCTCGTTTAACACACACCTTTTTCAAAAATTATATCGTCGGATGGCATCGATAGTGAAGAACAAGAAGAAAGTATCGTTGTGATCTAACTTATTACTAATTTACTATTATATAAAACATTAGGAGGTAATGTTTCTTCGCGATTAGTTTTGTTCATTTTCTCTCAAAATATCTTGGAAAACTTCGTTGACCAAGTTTAACACCACTTTTTTCAAAAACCATATCGTCGGATGGCATCGATAAGAAGAAAGTATCGACGAGAAAAAAGTATCGTTGTGATCTAACTTATTACTAACTTACTATTATATAAAACATTAGGAGGTAATGATTCCTCGTGATTAGTTTCGTTCATTCTCTCTCAAATCCCATGGAAAACCTCGTTGACCAATGTTTAATAGCTTTTTCAAAAACTTGGTCTTTTTCAAAAACCAAATCGTCGGATAGCATCGATAGTGAAGAACGAGAAGAAAGTATCGTTGTGAACTTATTACACTACTATATAAAATGATAATTACTCGCGATTAGTTTCGTTCATTCTGTCTCAAATCCCTTGGAAAACCTTGTTGATCAATATTTAACACCACCTTTTCCAAAAACCATACCATCGATAGTGAAGAACGAGAAGAAAGTATCGTTGTGATCTAACTTATTACACTACTATATAAAATGATAATTACTCGCGATTAGTTTCGTTCATTCTCTCTCGAATACCTTGGAAAACCTTGTTGACCAATGTTTAACATCTTTTCCAAAAACCATATCGTCGGATGTCATCGATAATGAAGAACGAGAAGAAGAAAGTATCGTTGTGATCTAAAAAAATTTCGTCTTCTCTATACGACCATTACTAATTTACTACTATATAAAACATTAGGAGGTAATGATTCCTCGCGATTAGTTTCGTTCATTCTCTCTCAAATACCTTGAAAAATCGTTGATCAAGTTTAACACCACCTTTTCCAAAAACCATATCGTCGAATGCCACCGATAGTGAAGAACGAGTATCGTTGTGATCTAACTTATTACGCTACTATATAAAACATTAGGAGGTAACGATAATTACTCGCGATTCGTTTCGTTCATTTTCTGTAGCGCATCGCAGACTCGAGTCGGAAAAGCCGGGGTGGAAGACGGGGAGAGGGGAGGAAGAAAGGAGAAGGAGAGGAGGGGCGGCTGCGCCGCTTGTCCGCAGGCTTGTTTCCGCGCTTTGAGCATCGCATCCTCCGCGAACACGGGCGAGTTAACCAGCTCGCGTCCATCGCGAAAATAACGCCGTGGAAATCCGCTTGAGCGGAAACGGGTCGTCATTCCATCGATCCAATCTGCTCCCATCCCACTCATCTCTCTTCTCTATTTCTTCTTCCCCCTTTTCCCCTCTTTTTTTCTTTCTCCCCCTTCCACCCCTCCCGTCGCTCGCACGACTTTTCGTCCGAGCGAAAATCCTTACCGAACTTGATTTATATCGCGATAGCTCGTATTTGCGTACAAATATATTCCTGATGGAAATCGGAATCGCTTTGATTCGCCCAACGTCCCTCCCCTCCCCCGCCACTTGCCGATCTCGAGGCTAATTTTATTAGGCATTGACCCGCGTTCCAACGCTTTTCGTCCCCCGATTCTTTCTCGCTCGAATTTTCTTCTTCCTTCGGATCGATCGAGATCGATTGTATCGCACGCTTTGTTAAATATCGCGCGATTCTCTCAATTATTCCATCGCTTGATTAGGAATAACGATAAAATAATAAACGAAATAATCGACATCGACGTTTTCTCTCTTCTTCTCCCCTCCTTCCGCCCAATTAGATCCGACAACGACAACGGTTTTCGGATTCGAGGGAAAATTGTCCCACCGATAAATCGGAGGGGGAGAAACCGCGAAGTAATAGGGACGTATGCAGGCATTATCAGCGCAATTTTCCATGCTCGGTGCGTTGAAGTATCGCTTCTAGATGTCGTTAAGTCGAGTTATCTGTACACGAATAATTCCGTGCCGTGTACCGCCGCCATGCACTACATTCCCCCTATCTCAGCGGCGCACACACGAGGGGCCGCACGTGAACACGGAGGAGAATGGGGGGGAAAGCTGGTGTATACGAGCAGGACATTCCTCCCTCGGCGTGTGCGCCGTATACGCGTTATGCAATCCCTCCCCCCCCCCGCCCCCCAAAAACTACTATCTGGGATCGCTACTTATGGCCAGACACGATCTCTCCACGCTCCACCATTTTTCTCCGATAACCTCCATACCCGGTGCTCTAATAAATAAATGCCGATCTGGGTCATCGATGCGTCGTGGACGACGGGACACACGGAGAGGATGAGAACCGCTGTGTGTAAAGATATCTGGGCAAACAGTGATACGTTTTTTTTTTTTTACGCCAGGATTTATTCGTTAATATCCCGCGATCGGGGTTTATTAAGGGTGTCGGATCGTCGCGCGATACGTATTTCGATTTTGAGTAAAAAAGAAGTAAAGAATGAACGTTTTCGACGAAACAATGTATCATTTCGAATCTTGTCTATAGTGGGTTGGTGTTCAGATTGGATCTCCTTGTCTCCGTGTTTTCACGGAGAGAAAATGTGGGAACGAGCATCCATTACGAATGAAATCTTGGAAATGTTCGATTCGAATGTAAACGATTAGGGTTTAAATCTATCATTTTGTATTGTGATACAATGGAATGAATTTCTAAGTCAAAAGAAAGAAAGAAAAAAATAAAAATTGAAATGGGGGTTTTATAATTAAAAATTAAATTTTCGATGATTAAGGATGAAAATTCGTGAAAATTAGAGTAATAGTGTTTATCATTCTATTATTTTGTATTGTGATATAGTGGAATGAATTTCCAAGTAAAAAAGTAATTAGAGTAATAGTCTTTAAATCTATCATTTTGTATTGTGATACAATGGAATGAATTTCTAAGTCTAAAGAAAGAAAGAAAAAAATAAAAATTGAAATGGGGGTTTTATAATTAAAAATTAAATTTTCGATGATTAAGAATGAAAATTCGTGAAAATTAGAATAATAGTGTTTATCATTCTATTATTTTGTATTGTGATATAGTGGAATGAATTTCCAAGTAAAAAAGTAATTAGAGTAATAGTCTTTAAATCTATTATTTTGTATTGTGATATAATGGAATGAATTTCCAAGTAAAAAGGAAAAAATAAAAACTGAAATAAGGATTTTTAATAATTAAAAATGAAATCTTCGACGATTAAGATGAAAATTCGTAAAAATTAGAGTAATAGTTTTAAATCTATCATTTTATTGTGATACAATGGAATGAATTTTTAAGTGAAAAGAAAAAAAGGAAAAAATAAAAATTGAAATGAGGATTTTATAATTAAAAATGAAATCTTCGACGATTAAGGATAAAAATTCGTGAAAATTAGAGTAATAGTTTTTAAATCTATCATTTTGTATTGTGATACAATGGAATGGATTTCCAAATAAAAAGAAAAAAAGGAAAAAATAAAAACTGAAATGGATTTTATAATTAAAAATTGTAATATATATATATATATATATAGTTATTTGATAAAGGGAACTTGTTGCTGGGGACGTGGAAAATCTTGTACAGACAATTACGATGATTTTCATACTAGCAGGACAAGCAGATTGCAGAGAACGAGCGATATTAATATACACAGGCTGTATTAGCGGCGGGTATGAAATTTGAGTCAGGTATTAATCACATCCCAGAGCTTCCATACTAATTTGCTGATACCGATGAAACGCATTAAACATCCCTACTACAATAAATTCCTAATACAATCGACGGTGTGTTACATGAACCAGTGAACCGATTAAAGTTCCCTGTACATGTGCAATATTCGCGAATTAGAACGGTTAAATGAGTGCTTCGTCAGCCTTTGCTCGATTATTAACTGGCCTAGAACAAACCGATAGTATAAACGCACGCATAATTGCATTATTCGCGAAAAGTAAATATAACAAATAAATAAATATGTGCACTAACATAATGCATATATATATATATATATGCGAAGATCGAGTCCCTCTAATTTAAAAAATTATCGTTTCACGTATAAATTGAATCAAGACAATTATCTTGAATCTTTGCCTTCTTATACTTCAATAAAGTAAAAAGATGAATCCATTTGTGATCCAGAACAATAAAAAATTTAAGACAAAACTATTGTAGACTCTTCCGCTATTACAAATATATATTTGGAAAGAAAGAAATTCTTTTTCTTATTTTGATTTTAAATGCTTTATTTTCGATTAAGTTGGTGTTAAATTGTATTGACTTTGTATATAATTTTAAAGTGTAATAATTTTAAAGTATATAATTTTTTCGCACTGTGATATTAATTTTATTTTCAAATTAGTTTCTGATTTCTCTCAAGCTGTTGAAAACATAATGGATAAGAAGCAGATTCGAACAATTTTCCTATTCTAGTTCAAACTAGATTGGAAAGCTGCCGGCTTGCGATATCAATGAGGCGTTTGGTCCTGGGATCACTAATGTACTGCACAATGGTGGTTTAAAAAATTTCGAAGCGTTTATGAGAGCCTCGAAGACGATGAGAAATGCTTCAAATCTCATTGCTGAAGCGGCATTCAACGAGTTTGTCGCCTCCAGAATTTTATTCAGCCAAATAACAAAAATTGTTTTCTCGTTGCCAAAAGTGCATTGATTGCAACGGTCTTTATTTTGATTAATAAAGTTTTGTTTGAGCTACGTGCATTTGAATTTAATAGTTAAAAACCGCAAGAACTTTCTTTCCAATCTAATAATAACACTTCTCAGACTTCCACTTTTATTTATTTCTTACTAACTACGTTTTCACGACAACATCAAAAAAGCTTCTTTTCCAGAACGCAGATCCGACAGACTCTTATTTTATTTTTCTACTTTTATCACGCGATGCGTGATGTTCGATTATAATTTCGTACATTTCACCGTTGAAAGTTTATGCGATTAATATCAAAAAGCATCGTGGATGTATATTACGAAACGCGAGCAAGTGAGATGGTTTCGAATGGTCAGGGAGGTTAGGTTAGGTTTGATCTTGGTTCGTAACCGCAGCCGGCCGTCAGCTCGTAAAAGACGTTATAAAATTCCGGGAGGGGGGGAGTTATGCGTGTGTTTAAAAAGCGTTATTAGGTCGACTTTATGGCTCGACTTGCTCGAAGCCAAGTTCCAGGATGTTTCTTTAAACTTACTTTCCCCCGTGAAGAAACGCGTTCGCGAATTCTTCAATCTCTTCGGGAGTTCTCGATGCACGGTCAGACACTTTTAAGCGGAGAAATTAAAGCTAGCTTTGCTTTCGCTTTTTCTCAAAAAAATAATTCTTAAATATCGTTATAATATCGTTATATATATTTAAGTTTTATATATCGTTTGTTACCTGCTATTACAACCTGCGCGATTTAGAAAATTTCAATCGAGAGCGAGAAATGAATATTCGATTTCCATTTGCATCCACGAAATTGTGGCAAATTGAAGATTAACCAGTCAGGGAGGAGAGCAGTATCCGCTGAAGAACCGAAATGAACGTAAACTTTAAGCTTCAGACTCTTAATATTTTTAAGAGGGGATAGTAATAGTACGGTTATTGATGTTAATTTTTTTTATTGGAGTAAGTAGGAACTGCAGGAGGGTTAATTTACTTGAGTCAATTCGTTGTTTGCATTTACGAATGTCTGTAATAAAAGAAATGGTTAAATAAAAGAATGGTTAACGAAGAGGTTCGAACTATCGTATTAATGCTGTCATATGACGTATTGCACGAGCAGGGATACAGATTAATAATTTCAATTGCCACACATGGATACGAGACCCGTCAACTAACACATAACAGTGGTACATACACGTGAGTACACACACTACACGTATTAGCTAGACGCTTTATTGATTTGCAAATCACTTGATGATACGCACTTAACACGTGGCAATGCTATTAATTAATTAACCTTCCTTATTCCGGAAAAGATATAGTTTAAATAAAATTTTGTAAATATTTTCTACTTCAGCAAAAAAATTCGAAAAATAATCCCACAGAAAGATTTCCTACGAAATAATTGAGCTTTGCTTTGTCAAAGAATAAAATTTATTAGAAAAAAATTATATATATATATATATTTTTATACTTCTGTCTCTCAGACAGATTCTATGCGTAAAAATTCGAGAGATTCAATTTTAGTAACCTTAAAAGGCGACACCACTCATGTTTAAAGAAAAAAAAAAAAAGCAACGAATAGATAAGGAGGTGTAATGGTGGCACAACTTCAATGACATAACAATATTTTATACGATCTTTTTATCATGGCGAGTATGGAAGAATTACGGGCGTGGAACGCTCTTGTTCCAACGTTTATATTGCTCCGCGGTAATTGTCTTTTTTAACTTTCGTACAGTTCGCGACACGAGCCGTGGGTCGAGTATAGAACGCTGTGCAATTTCGTAGCTGGCTTGCCAAGCTGGTGGACACGTTTAAACATTTCCCCGATGGCTTACCACCAGAACTTAGGGGAACCACTTAAGGCAGGTCCACGCTTGACGCGTGTCAATGATGTGTGTCATTGCTCGCGCGCATGTATGTCACGTAGTAGGTGGTCAAACGTGAGAACTTGCGAGTGTAAAAAAAAAAAAAAAAGATGCCATTCTTTTGTCGCCATATTGGTCCACGAGAAAGTTTCTCGATGAGCAATTTTTCATCTCCTTTTTTCTTTCTTTCTTTTTTTCTCCTTATTTGATCGTATATCACTCGAGTTTGATAAAAATGATACCGAAGAAAAGATCGAACATTTTGTTTTCTCTAAAAGATCTCTAATGGGAATATTATCCGAGTATCACTCGCTCTTCGTTATAAGACGTTCGTTAAAAACATACTTCCCTTTCTTTCCCAATCTTATTATTAAAAAAGATTCTGTTGCGAAGAATTCTCGAACGGATTTTAATTCTTTCTTTTTACTCGGAATAATTAAAAAAAAAATAACTAAACGTCAATATCCCCAAAGAAGTTAAAAGAAACCGCGAGAAACGTTTTATTTTAAATCATTCCATTTCTTTTCAAGAGAGAAACTATTCAAATATAATCGTCCAAGCTGACCAGAAAAATCTCTCCGGCATCCTAACTCATCCTCGTTACACGCGTATCACGACACGTCGCGAGTCGTTGGTTTTGGGAAAACAGCGGCGGAAAAGGCGTCCTTTGTCGCGAGCGTCGCCTCTCCCGAAGCATTGTGCGAGCGCGACTGAGAGTGGGGTGGCGCGCTCGTATGGTAGCGCGCATGCGCGGCGTTCGGGGTTGGTCGCGTTGCCTGCCTGCCGACCCGGCGTCGTCGGTAGTTATCGGCGGACCGCGATTCGATCCACGTCGCCTCGAGCCGCAACCGGTGGCGAGATGTAAACGTGACCGACGACACCATCGTTTCCAACGAAACCGTCGCATCGGCGTAGCCCTTGAAACGTGGCGGAGATCACCGTGGACAAGTAAAAGTATTCCCCCGCAGTGAAACCGTCAAACCTTGGATATTTTTTTTCACCCGTCTCGCGACATACATCGCGAATAAGTGTAGTGTGTGTTCGACGACCGTTTTTTCTTTTCTTTTTTATTATTCGTTTCTTCCCGTGTTTTTTCCCCGTGTTTTATTGGTGACACATCCAGGACACGATTCTTTACGATTCTTACGAGAATTTATTCGGACGCAACGTTCGCATCGACGAGGAGTTAGGTATGTTTATTTATTTATTTTTAACGGTGGTGGTGATTTTCGCGTAAAATGTCTCATGGTGTTTCCCACAGTGTTCGTTTTTAACGTTTTGAGGAATTGTATGTGTATCGAAAAAATTCGACGGAGGAGATTCGTAAATTTATTCGTTCGGGGAAGGCAGACAGAGGGGGAGGGAAGGGCGGAGGGATTGGTGTGTGACTTCAGGATGTTAGACGTTTTTTTAAAGACGAGAATTGACGGTTTACGAGTTTAGGAAGCGTTTTATTATCCGGCAATCGTACAGTGCGCAATTACTACTACGGCTACGTTTCGTTCGTAGAAGCAATTGTTGTGAACGTTTTTAATCAGGACGCTTAATTCCGCCGGCGGAATGGCTTTAACCTTCGCGTCGGTCCTTGAACTCGATCCAAACATTGTTTACCATTCACGTACAATTCACAGCTCTATTACAATTTTTCCTACGCAAAAATTTCATCAAAACGCACACTTATCTGTTCCCTCGGGTGCTTTTTACGCGTAGTCTCGTAACATGTACACTCGTGACAAATTATTGTCATGCCGCATACGAGAAGCATATATTCGAACTGGATTTTTATTTCATTTCAATTCAATTTCAAATTTCAAGTTTATCAAATTAACGGTTATTGGAGTCAAATTCGATATGACGTGTCCGTGATATTTTTTTAAAGCGTTTTAAAAACAAGATGATGGATGATTAATTATTTTTCATAGAAATATTATTGATTTTTGCGATTACTTTTTAATATAAATATCACCGCGAATGTCTTTTTTTCGCATTATGTATTTCTCTCATTTATATCGGTACTTTCAGAATCATCGTTTCTTCACTTTGGAACACGAAGGATAAATCGACAAACATTTTTCACAACGAATAAACGCGTTCAAACAAAACATTTCTTTTTTTTCAAAATCTTCTAAACCTCTCATAAAGAATCATAAACGAAAACTACGTCGACAACGCTGGATTGGTGGAAAAATTTTAAATTCCCCTCTCCCTTATTTTTTTTTTTAATACTCTCGAGGGTTTCGCTCCCAAACGCATCCTGACTCTTAAAGCGACTCAAATCGAAATTGAATTATCGACGAGCATCCTTTTCAAAATTTATCGGCAGATTTACGCGGCCCATTCGACGCGGCCGATTCCGGAGCCTCGTTAGCCGGAGAACGTTATTGTTCTAAAGGGAGCACTAATTACGAACGGGTTATATTTGTATCGGTGGTTCCGTGGGATAGAGTCGATGAGCGCTAATGTTTCGAGCGTGTTTCTCGGTACCGCGTGTGCAGTCGAACGTCGGGCATAGTTGGCGAGATATAGGCGAGTTGTGGCATCGGTATGGCTGATATTACCAGCCGGTAATGTACTGGCCGTCCCGTGCGCCGCGGCATTTCTCAAAACTTTGAAGCGGTCTGTGGTTACAGTTTGAATTGCTTCATTAGATCTTACTTGTACGGAACTAAAGCCATCCGGTTCAATCCCGATGCAACCTCTCCTCCCTTCCCCCTCCCTCCCTCCGTTCTCCTCCTCCTCCTCCTTCCCCTTCTTCCCATCTTTCTCCACTGTCTGTCTGCCTGTCTGACTGTCTGGCTGATTCCCTTTGTGAGATTTCCAACCGGCATCGGTTTCGGTTTTCGGTATGGCAAAGGGCTCTGCTTACCGCTTCTGCTTACTGCAGAATGCGCTCGGTGTCCGTGCAATGGGTGGTCTTCATACGTGGATATATAGTATATATATATATACAGTATATATATACGTACCGCGCACCTTTGTGTTCGAGACTTTTCTTTTCCCTTTCGTAACTTTTCAAGTTAGCAGGGATTTTGATCTGAAATTTGAAAAGTGGGAAAAGGAGGATTTGTTGGATGGGAAAGGGAGAATTTTGTCGAGAGATTGTTAGGTGTTTTGGTGCTATTTTAATGATCTTTTTTTTTTTTTTTTTTTCTTTTTCTTGCGAGAAAGCGTAGCAGATCGTAGCGTATTTACAATTTAATTTGATTTTCAAGAGGAATCGTTGAGCCGTGTCGGTGTTAATTATGTACAAAGTGGAATTTTTCTCTTTCTTAAATTTTCAACTTTCTTCCAACACCGACCGAGGTGGCCGAGAATCGAGACGACGTTTATTATGGCAACGAAGCGGAAGGGAAATATGGAAACGGACGACTGTGAGGAAAGCTGGCTAACGTTTCCGGTCGCCGGAATGAACTTTCGTTACGAATTCAACTTTTCGAGCAATTTTCATGAGAACCCCATGAAAGGGATCCCTTTCTCCCTCCCTTCCTTTTATCCTCTCCCCTCTATTTGATAACCAATGTAGCGTGAATGCTGATGCGTGCAATAGCTTCTCGAGTGGCGAAATTAGCCGTTGAAAAATATTAATATCGAAAGAAGTTATAATATTCACGAGGAGTTTTTCATTAAACGGTAATGATAACGGATGACGTAGAAACATTTTCGTACAAGATGCATTATTATCTTCTTTTGGATCCAGTGTCCGCTTAATCCTTTGGCACGTTTCGAGACAGTATCTCGATCCTCCTCGTTCCACTTGGCATGTCTTTCGCATTTCTTGGGTGTTTCTAGCGATCTCCTGGATACATTGATTTTAATTGAAATTTCTTTTTTTTTTCTTTCTTCAATCCAAGATTCCAATGCGCGATATCGGATCAGGTCAAAGCTCTTTTCATTTCTGCAATCCTTTTTTTTGATTCTTAAAAATTTTATGAGAGAGAAATTTAATTTTGTGTTTTCCGTTTAATCCATCGTTCTTTCAAAAATTTTTTCCCACGATTTTTTACTCGATCGAAAAGAGAATTTCTCGTTATAAAATATATAAAATAATATATAAAAAAAAACGTACGTACGATTTTTTACTCGATCGAAAAGAGAATTTCTCGTTATAAAATATATAAAATAATATATAAAAAAAAAAGATACGTACATTCGAGTATTCTCCGAATTTTTAATTTCCCAAAAATTACTCGGATTATCGTTTAATATTTTTCCAAAAATTTTCGGTGAAATTTCTTTCGCTAATGATCGCGAAGGAAAGGGAAACGTAAAAGGGGGATAATAATATTTGATTTATCCTCGTTGAATGAAATTTATACATATCGTTAATAGCGGGGCCAATACGCGGATTAATTGAAAAATAATTTGTTTTTCATTTATCGTATCGCGACTCGCAAAGCGGCGGCGTTTTAATTGGGACTGAAAAGTCGTCTGTTTCCGTCCCATTAGTTACTTGGCTTCCTTTCATTTTTCTCTATGCCTCCCCCCATCTTCGATATTAATTTCCAATAAAAAAATGCCGTACGAATCGTATCCTCCGTTGCATCACCTTATCACAGATTAATTCTCATTCGATAATTATATCGCCTCGTTAAACGTACGGATATCTCTCTATCACGAGTGGATGACATCCTGACTTTATAAAATAACGCTTTATACTATATAAATTTAATTCGATCTTCGAGCACGCGTACGGAGTTGAGTAAAAAATTGAAATTAAAAACGTAAGATGCAAGTTACTGATCAAATCAAAGATCCAAGATTTCCAGATTTGATCTAAATGCAATTAATACACGATCATTTCTCAAAGGATCTACTTAATTCAACTATCGGTGAAGAGGAATTTCTTCCAAATAATGAGATTAACTAGTAACTGAAATCGGATCAATATTCACCTTAAATGAAAAATATCAAATATCTGGGAGGAAAATGGAAATATTTAAAAAAAGAGAGAGAAAATCTCTCTCCAAAACTTACTAGTTCCATCTTCATTATTAAATCCCATCTTGAATTCTTTGTCCCCTACGAAACTTTTTCGGGACGCGTTCCTCGAGAATCTCACAATTCCTTACAATTCCTTCCCTACTCACGCAACGCGAAAAGAAACAGAAGGAGAGAAAATATCTCGATGACGAGAGACTCGTGTCTCGTCGATTGATTTACCCGTGCTCCGCTCAATCTCCGTTCCCCGCCACTTTTGAATAATAAATCCGCTAATAACAACGAGGGAGAGGGAAGGGGAAGGAGGAGGGAAGGGTATTAAATTTCGCGTAAACGAAGCAGCCGTACCGCCGCGAGTCGATACCACCTCCTCCCCTCCTCCTCCCCTCCACGCGCCCCTCCCCGCACACAGGTGCGCAGCCACCACACACGTATCGGTTGCTAATTGAATACACCTCCGGTCCGAACTTTAATAATATCAACAGTGATGCATACATTAAGCGGCGGGGGTAAATTAACCGACGTTTCTACCACCCTGCCGACTCGTAACTATCATTAACATGTCCTTAATGAAACGGGACGAGTTGCCGAATACGGATATTCCAGTGACTCGGGGTCCCAGGAACGATCTCCCTAAAATATACCTGCGTCCATATATACATATATATATA
>NW_025223501.1:4310342-4392920 GCF_014066325.1 Apis laboriosa
GGGGGGGAATTTCGCGGGCCGAAGAGAAAAGATTCCGCTCCCTCCCTCCTCCCATTGCTCGACCTTCCCCAAAACACCAGCCTCCTTCTGGTATCCGGGGGTCAATGTCTGCAACCTTGCGACGGTGGCGCCGTGCAATTGGGATCCTGCGCGCGCTATGATGCTCGCCGCCCGGATGGATGACTTTGTTCAACGGCTCGCCATCTACGCCCTGTGAATCTCCACGGTTGGACAGTCATGGGTGGTGGTTCGACCTCCCTAACATCTATGATATCCCGAGGATGAAGTGCCAAAGTTTCCGGACAAACTTCATCCTGTCTTAATAGATGCTGAAACTTTTTGTTAATCTGTCCGTGGGGTTTAAGGGATTAAGGTGTCGTATTCTTCGATACGATACGTTTACGAGACACGTTTATTAAATTAATTCATTGTAAAATTTCTAATATGAATATAGGTGGTGTATTTTTCTTAGTAACTTTTTAATGTTTACTTTAATTCGATATGTAATTCGAAATATTTCTTCCTAAATTATCCCATACTGCGTCGAATTTAAAATAACGAAAATATTTTTAATTTATAATTAATAAAATATTTAAAAATTTATAATTTTTCCGTGGATAGATGAATAAGAATTCTATTATTATGGTTGCTTTTTCATTGAAAAAGTTTGGAATTTTTAAATGTCTCCTGGACACTCGCAGGAGGTGTGATGAGGATTTAATTTCATTTTGATCCACGACGCTGATATTCGGTGAACGAAAAGGTTTAAGATTTTTGAATTCTTCCTAAGAAGATTTCTCTCTGCTCGCAACTTCGAATAAATCTTTTAAATAAAATAAAATTTTTGGCAAAAGAAGTTGGCCTCCCGTATCAGTCGTTCTTACGTAATACCTTGCTCCAAACGCGCGCACGTATCACGGATGGAGGATAGGATTTGACTACATTATTTTGGTATCCGGATTTCGACCCTTCCCCAATCCCTATCCTCATCTTTCCCAGATTTCTTTCGTCGGCAATTTTCTGCATAATATACCCGAGCCCAGTGGCGGGGGTCAATGTCTGCCTGCTCGGTTTCCGTTCTCTCAGACACGAGACACCGGTGTTTACGTGTGTGTGTGTGCGGATAGGTTACGTGGATCGCAGGGATACACAGGGTGTCCGATTTCTTGCAACAGCTTTGCGCCAGACAACCATATCCGACTGCGTGCCTGCAGTTTCGCAAAAATCAAGAGAAACGACAGGTGAAACCTGGCTCTGCCTCGAATTAGGGATGAAAACCCCTGTCGGGATCGAGGGAACCACGGTAAAAGGAACCCCTCATGGGCTCTTGATGCAACGCACACGTCATAGATAGATATTAATGGTACGGTTGGACGGCATTTGAAACTTCTTTTTTACGAGAAGCACAGTTTGAACAAGCACCTCTTTTTGCTTGGTTCGAATTAGAATTCGACTCGATTTTTTCCACAATTGATAAAACAAGTTTTCCAATAAAGTTTTCGAATAAGGTGAATGAGCTTCCATGAAAATTTTTATTCTTTGGAGAAGAATTAAACGGGTATAATAATTCGATCCATATTTCTGATCAAACTGGCAGTAAACGTTAACATTATCCAGGGTACCGATCATTGGGGATGTTTGGATAAACGTGAGCACAAAGCTGAGTTACGAGGTGAACGACGACACGGTTGCGCTTAACGTTTTACTCGAGCTGGAAAGTGAAGCATTATCGTAATCCAGAAGAGGCGATCGACGTAAAGTGCAAATTGGCTTCGATCGTAATCTCTCCTCGCCGTTAGGATCGAACGCGAGTATAATCCACTGTTGCGCATTTTGAAAATCTATGGAAGCGGTTCGCCTCCATGTAAATTCACGATTTCCAGCCATTTCGATACCTACAATATTAACCTCGCTTTTTCGGGTCACCTGCCTTGATCCGGATCCAGATTATTAATTCTCTCGTTTGTTCCCAGAGAATGCGTTTCGCTTCAAAATTTTAATTCGAATACCAAGAACGAGAGATCTCTCAAGAAAAATTGGCGAAAATTTGTACATTGAATTGGATCCAATGTTCAACATTTCGGATAACGAATTATCAGAGATCCGAGAATGATTCGAAAATCCTTCGATGATCCTTCGATGATCCTCTTAAAGGAGATGTTAAGTTTATTGTCAGATTAACTCCAGTAATGTTATAACAAGTCTTATTAATGTACATAACGGTTTAATTAATAATAGGTAATATCCACAATTTAATAATAGATCGATTCTCTATTATTATTAAATAGAAGAGAATAATTTCGAAAATTTTCTATAATAGATGAGCTCTCTATCGTTAAATAATATATTGTTTGTACAATTATGCATCGATATTTAATAATCATCTATTATATTTCCCTTTAATAATTAATATTTATTACGCGGATTGATGAATCAAAGCGTTCTTAAAATCAATCCTCCATCGCGCTCGAAACGAAAAAAATTCTGATCTGAAAATCAAAGTCTTCGTCATTTTCAAACCTCGTCAACCTCGTCATAAACTATTGTTAACGGTGGGGGATGTTTCGCGGGGGAGAAATTCTCGACAAGCTCCTTTGGGCGTAGCGAGTACAAAGCAAGTAACCAGCATCAGTGAAGACGGTGTTAGCTAACGATCAGAGGACCAGATTCTCTCGCGAGATTCTTCTGTCAATCAGTCAACCGGAATTCACGAGTGAAAGATTTTTCTTTCTGTCTTTGTATCCTTGATAGAGATAAGGGGAATAGAAATAAATTTGGAAAAATAAATTTTAATCCTTTCATTTTTCTTTTTTTTTTTTTTTTTTTTTTTTTTTTTTTTCGAATTACTCGATAATTGGAATCAATTTTTAGTTTTAACTCACAGTTTGGCACTCGCAGTTGGCGATTCCTATTTTTCGCCACGTGCCAATTAAATTCGTGCCCTTTGCAAAATAATCTTTCGGTGAAACGGCAACATGTAATAATCGTGCAACGATGTATCGAGTGCAACAATCCAATAACCAATTTTTAGGTTAGGTTTCTATTATCGTGTGCACGGTAAGTGGTTCTATTTTTCGTGACGGGCCAATTAGTAGTGTGCCCCCTTTGCAAGAACTCTTTTGGCAAAACGTGACTTTTTTCTCCCTTTTATGTATAAGCAAACAATGATGTACAAATACGGTACACTGGACGCTCGTTCGATAAAACAAAATAACAACAATGTATAAGCGAATTGATGCAATTAATAACTTTTTTGTGAAACTCGCTCTTCGAGTTCTTCTCCTTTTTATCCTCGTCGTTTTATTTGCCGAGTTGTCTCAACGAAATCGAACAAAATTTCCGCTAATAGAGCGTTAGACCAGATTTGCAAATAGACCAGATTTGCATTAGCGATGCGATAATTTATTTATTTTAAACGTTAACAGAAGCTTCGATGTGAAGGGGTAGCATGCGATCTACGATACAAACACTCCACGCTACTTTCTTTTCCCCGATGTCTTTCACCTCGCTTGAAAATCTCAACTGTTGCGTTGCCCATAGGATGGAAAACCCGGGCTGCGAAAACTCAATTAGCAGCAGAGAGGCTGGCGCATGGTCGAACTCCGGCTCTTTGAACTCGCGCACAGAGCTGGTCCGTCGATTAATTCCGCGTTTTTCTCCCCTCGCACCCGTCATTCGATGGTTAATCGATCGCCAAGGAGAGCGTGGAAAGTGAATTTTTTTTCCCCCCCTTCCCTCCGCGCCGCTTTTCGAAAATGCGTTCCTCGATCGCATGGCTATTTAAAATCGCGAGGAAAAGTGTTTATTTGTTTGCATTAGGAGGGTATTTATTTTTAGAAATTTTTTCTCTCGTGAATATCCTCGTGAGAGGATATTCGATATTTTCGTGGTTGTGGTCTGGTTGTGGAATATGTACAATGCAACGTTGTAATCGTTTTGATATATATTTGATAACATTTAGAATGTTTGTTCCATTTTCTTTCTTTTTTTTTTTTTTTTTTTTAAGAAAAGGGAATAAATTATTAACGTTTTGAATCAAGGTTGCAAGGTTTAGTGTAAATTCGAAGGAGCGTTTGTGTTGTAGCCTTTTCGTATCTTTTTGTGAAAGTAATTAAGGTTTTAGATCAAGGTTTAAAATAAGGGCTCGTATCTTTTATATTTCTTTTATAAAAAGGGATGGATAATTAACGTTTCGAGCCAAGGTTTTACTTTGTTACAAATTTGAAACAGAATGTTTGATATAAAAGAAAAAAAAAAATCTTTAAAAATCAACGAAACGACGGAAATATAAACCTCGTCTAATCTTGAATCTTTTTCATCACCTAGGTGTCAACCTAATTTTTTTTTTTCTAGCAAAAAAAATTTAAATGAAAACGGCGCGAATTAATTTTTTCTTTCTTTTTTTGAACGAAAGAGACGATTCAAGGATCGGAAAAAAACGTCTGAAAACCACTAATTGGAGGAGATTGAAAAGTTTAGTGACAAAGTTAAGCGGGGAATTGAAGCGTGCCTACGCATGAAAATTCTTTTTCACCGGACTGGAATTTTTCAGAACCGTATTGCGAACTTCAGATTTATTTCGGCCATCGAAACTATCGGTGGATTTATTTTGACCAACGATGCCTGCACGGCTCTCGTAAATTCCACGGCTTTGATTCCGTACGGTGGAAAAAAGCCAAAAGTATTAAATTTGACAATCCAACTGTTTGAAGTTCGCCCACAACATTTTATATCATACCAAGTACTTTTTCCTAATCTTTTTGTTTATTCTTAGGGGGGTATACCGACTATGATTTGTTGATTCAATATTAGCACAGGGATTTGGGAAAGTTTTACAAATTTTTATACCGAGCTTTATGTCCCGTAAATAGACGCGAAGAGTTTTTAATATACGAACTGTAATAAATTTCTATCTTCAAATTAAACACTTTTCTAAACATAAATTCTTTCCTACGCAAACTTACAAATTAAAAAATATATATATATATATATTAATATTGTTCAAGAGATATAAATTTGTTTTCGCATTTCTTTCTTTATGATAGTTAGATTACGAAACGAAAGTGAAAATTGAAATTAATCGATAACATATTTCGATATAAAATATTAAAAGTATTTCTCGTTTCGAGAAATCATCGCGATAAGATGCTCGAGATTGAATGGGACCTAACGCGGCGACATATTAACGACAAATAGGGTATTAGCCTGAATTCTCGCTAAAGTCAATTTTACACGTGAGCAGCTCGATTTCTTCGTTCGTAATAATACATTTCCACCCTGATTCTTATTTATCTTCCATGATATTATTCCATCGAAAAATTTAACTCGACTTGACCGATTGGGCTTGAAATAATCAAATTAATTCGTGAAAAAAATATTATCCATTTCCAGCATTTCTTTAGTATGCTACATTTTACACTATCCTTTGCGAAAAGTATTCCATCGCTCTTTAAAAATAATAGACGTAATTTCTTTTTAAAAATTGGATCAAATAACTTGAAATTTTTTTTTAAAAATTTATCATCTCTATTTTATTTTTTTATATATATTATATTATTATATTATATTATTATTAAATATTTATTATATATTATATTATATTATTATATATATTATATCTATTATATTATTTTTCATCTCTAATCTATAATGAAAATTAAACAACAAAATTACAATTTACAAAATTACATAAATACCGAAAATTTTACGAAAATTTAAGAAACAAACGATGATCGTCGAAAAATGTAAAAATCTATATATATTTCAAATAACGATCGAGCACACAGATGATCATTTACATCCCCCCAAAATTTCGTCGATTATAACTCGAATTTCTCGAAAACCAATCTAACAAATTACACCAGAGAGAGAGAGAGAGAGAGAGAGAGAGAGAGCGAAGCCAGCATTGTGATCAATCGCGATGTTTAAAAATGAGTGGGTTGGTAGCCGTGACGGGATAATCGAGGGAGCCGGCTATTCGGCGGTCGTCTCTAGGCGATTCGTCCAATTAGGCGAACCGGTAACGATCATTTTTTTTCACGACAAAATCTCGACAGCACTTTATAAGCTAGGTCTGATCCTAGATTAGAGTTAATTTTGAAACGGCGCGGCGCGATCGACCGCCCGTAAGTGGATTCTTCTCGGGCGTCGTAGTCGATGAGTCGAGGATTACGTATCAGCCGGCCGAGGCATATAATCGAGTAACGAGCAATCTAAATGCGCTGTCGAATACATCGATCGACCTCCCCCTTCTTCCTTCTTCAAAAAAAAAAAAAAAAAAAATAAGGGGGAAGAAATGGGGTGTGAGAAAGGGCGATTGAAAACGTAAGAAGAATTTCGTGGAAGAAATTAGGGTAAAGAGCGCTTTTTTTTTCAAAGATTTCTCGTAATTAGCTTTTCTAAAAGGGATTCGTTGTGGACGAATTTTTTTTAGATTCTTGATAGTGAATATCTATACAAATTTATATATTGTTTTTTTTTATATTTTTATATACAATGACAATTGAATCAAGTTATTATAACAGGTTGGAAAGATCAATTTTTTGAAATTTTTCTGGTTAAATTTTGTATATTGCGAGGTCTAAATGAAGAGAAGAAATATTTAATAAATGAAAGATACATCTTTTCAGGTCGGTAGAGAAAGGCTGATAAGAGAACTTGGCATGGGATATTTTTCACAACGCTGTTTCTAAAGTCTCAATTTCATACGTTCTCTCCTTTCACGGAATATTCCTATCTATCCGCGTTTTACTTCCTCTTTTCGTCTGATATTTATTTAAAATTCTGCTAAATTCTCCACACCTCGCAGCGTACAACCATAATATTTACTCGAAATAATTTAAGAAATACGAGATACGTATCACAAGAGATACGCTATCTCGCTTCAGTATCTGCAAAATATAATTTAATTAGAAAATAGTAGATTACATTTTATTCTTATGATCGATATAGTTTTTATTGCACGATAAAAAATTAATAATTCGATACCGTTATGTAATTAAAAAAAAAAAAATTACTACTTTATTAATTAGAAAATACACGAATCTAGAATTATGAAACGCGTCCGTGCATGTGAACCCCGTATATCTCACGTACTTATTATCAATGCATCAAATACGTTAAACACATCCTTTCGTTCAAGATACAAGATGCATAACAGATTCCTCGGGATTCGTACTTCTCTAAGTGCAATCTTTTTTCCACTTATTTCATACATGATCCAAAAAAAGGATTTCAAAGATTTTATTTAACATCTTGTTCGTTTTATTTTCCTCTAATATTTTCCATCTAAATTTCACGATTTACATCTTTTCTTTTATGTTGAAACAAGCATTTCAACTATAATCCCGTTCTAAACAAACACGATTCAAATTTCGTCGCATATTTGCACATAATGCGACAAGAATCATCCTGATTAGTCATATCTGGTTTGAATAGACGGCCGTCAAACGCCATAAATCCCGCTCGATTCACCGTCTAATCTGTAAATTCAAAATGAGTTATTCTCCGCTCGATGCTTGGTGTGCCTTTCTGGAACGCTGGTTGCCCGATGTTCTACACACACATAACGCGTGCGTTGAGCGCGCGTGTTCGAGGATAAGCTGGTTGACCTTTTGACCCACAATTGGTCATCGAAATGCCAATGTAATCGGTCATTGTATGCAAACAGTCGAGAAGTGGCCGTAAATGGAGGAGCGGCTGAAAATTGAATTCGAAGTCGCGATCCGATTATCGATCCGACGCTCCACGCACCTTCTCAAGCGTCCTTTAAATCGCGATTGATGATCCAGCTTCAAATTATCGGCCAATTAATTCTCACCGCGGATCTTCTCATTTCGAATTTAAGTTTTTCAATTTAAGAGAATCGCTTCTTCGAATTAGAGTCGTGCCATATCAGAACCATCATCATCATCATTATTATTATTATTATTATTATTATTATTATTATTATTATTATTATTATTATTATTAAAACTTCAACGTCTCGACGTTGGATCTTTCTTCTTCAATACCCCGAACGGAGAATATCGGACTCGACTAACTTTACCAATCTCTATTTTCTCAAATTTCTCAAATTCCCAGCCCCCCTCCCTCCTCCTCCGCCTCCCAATTTCCCCGTCGGTTCAACGAAACGAAATTTTCGAGAGCGCGAAGGGGGAGGGGGAGAGGGAAGTTGATTTGATAAACAGCGGCCGGTAATTAAATCGAACATCGGTGCAGGGCCGAGTGAAGCGGGCGGAACAGTTGGTAACTAATGTAAGCAATAACGTCGCTTTAAGCTGGACCTAATGACTGTAACTATGGCCGGGATTAGTCGTTAACTTGGCCGTAAACGTTTCCTTTGGGACGTTTCCACGTACACGCGGAACGGGCTCGCGGAACCCGTGATTCGCTGACCGAAAATGTGTATTCGTCCTCCCAAAGTGTGAAAT
This sequence comes from Apis laboriosa, assembly GCF_014066325.1. NCBI lineage: Eukaryota > Metazoa > Arthropoda > Insecta > Hymenoptera > Apidae > Apis > Apis laboriosa. The sequence goes on from NW_025223501.1 coordinate 4,318,775, forward strand.
ACGATCGCGAACTGGCGCACACCTCTGCACGGGATTCCCCCATTCCGCAGAACTCCATCCCGACCGGATACGTGATTTATACTCGATTTGCCCTCGAGACGAATTCGAAACAAATCAATGCTTCTCACCTTTTTCCCTCCCCCGGGTAATTGGGTGATTCCGTGTCGAATCTAATTGGAAACCATTGTAAGATACGGATTGGAAGATAGATACTTAAATGTTTGCCCATTTCGTTTCCTTATGTGTTAAATATTTGAGAGGAAAAAATTATTATTATTTTAATTAATATATTTTATCATTATATTTACATAGCTATAGACTGGTAACGTTTAATTCTCTTTGCTAAATAATATCTATTCGATCGTTTCGAATTTTCGATACATCTCAGAGAGAAACATGCGATCGATACATTTGCGATTATGTTTTCATTCTACTCTTTCTCGTATTTAATTTCGTAAGATTCGATGTATATACAATTCGATACAATTCGTGATTTTGTGCGGAATTGAAAATCGTCCGGTAACAATTGAAAATACTCTTAAACATCAACATCCTAAATCGGCTAGAAACGCATCTTGGAACGAAGCAGCAACGTGCGCGACGGCAGACGTATCCATTAGCCAGTATCCACACATCTCCGGCGAGGAAAATTGCGTTAATCAGAGGAAGCTCGTCGTGACAGGAGAAAGACACGCAGACGGACGGTTGGAATTTTTCCGTCGGCCAGGAAATTCCGTATCGATCGGGGGAAGAGGGGAAGAGTGCAGATTAGCGACGCGCAGACCGGTTAATTGTTCGCGTATGAACGAGCAGGTGCCCCCCTCTCCCCTCCCTCTCCCAGCCCAGCTCGGGCTTGGCGAAATTGCCAACCGTTTCCGCGGTCGTAAAGAGTCGCGGAAACGCGAAAACAAGCGGTGCATACCCGTCGAAAAAACTCACGGCCACGGGTATAATATCGTCGGTTAAAAATTATTATTGCGCGGCGTGGTGGGGAGGGTGGGAGAGGTGGGGAGAGGGGAGGACGCGAAACGAGCCGAGCGGGCCGACATTGTCGCCTGTCGTCGCGAGATTCGTTAAATTTTTTAATCCCATCGACAACGTCCGCGCCAACGGGAACTGGCCCCCACCGCCATTAATCTTTCACGCGTTCCATCGCGATGATCGTATACCGGCCGCTCTTTCGGCCGATGTTTGCCGAAAGGACAGTTGATTGGAAGGACGAGGAACAGAGCGAATACACGTAACGAATATCCGAAAAGAAGGAACTCGTGAATCGGGTTTCATTGAAATTTTTCTATCTTCTGTATATGTCTATAGATTAGACAAAGAATTCCTTCAGCGTTGTTCAATTTTTGATTCTCTTTTTTCTTTTTCTTTTTTCTAAATTCAAAAATACGTCACGTTTCCTTTCTATGTTACTCTGTTAATATTCGATCTCATTTTGGACGAAATTTATTCGAAGGAAGGACGAGTCGAATTAATCTTTCGTTTAACCGAGTTTAGAGAACTCGGTGAGCGTGGCATTGAATATCGGAGGGAATATTTTCTGGAAAGCCTCGGGCTACGATTCCACGCTGGTCTTTGCCAATATTTCTTCGCAGCTCACAAGTGTCAGCAGTATTGCGGAACACATTTTCCAGTATTTCTGGAGTTATGCCTGTATCTGCTGGTGGCGCGCGATCTCGTAAATTTCTCTTCGTGGATCTGTAACCGTTGTTTGATACACTTCCAACTTGATAAACCTTTAGCGTAGGAGAGAAAAAATGGTGGATGGTAGGCTCATGCTCGATTCATTCGATGTCTATACGCGGAACAAAAGCCGAATTCTTTCAGCTCGGAACAATTTATTTTTCAAGATCGTTTCCCCTGGTCGATATTTCGAAGATGTATCGCTTTGAGAAGAGGCGCAATATTTTTTCAAACAGTTTTGTAAAACGAAATTGTGAAACGTTTTACGTATCGTTTGTAGCGATTTATAGAATGGTACAATTCTTTTTTCTTTTTTTTTTTAGAATTTGATTATATCGCAAATATGATATTCTCGTGTATGGATCCCCTCGAGGCTCGGTTCGTACCTAACCAATTTAAGCTATCTAAAGCTGTTTAATCCAGCTCGATCCAAAGCAATATATGACTATTTCAATCTATCTCGACATAATGTAGAAACGATTCGACTTAACCTAACCTGAAACAGAACGGATCCCGGTTAATCTAACCGGATCCGCGATTAATTCGGATTAATCCAATATTATTCAGCATTGATCGAACTTAATCGAACTTTATTCGAACGATAACGAGACCTAATTCAATCACCCGATCATCTATCATATATTTTATACTTTTAGTTCAACTTGTGAAACTTCACGTAATTCTAACTTGATGTAATAATAATAAGCGAGATACGATTCAAGTATGATCGTGATTGCAATTCAATCTACTAAGTTATTTCGATCCAAATTCGTATTATAATTCGTAGGTAACGGATTGTAATAAAAGACAAAGTTAAATTTGTGAAATATTCGATCCATTCGATCTGATTCTGACGTGGCCTATCCTAATTTATACCCTGTATAAAAATATCTAACGCGTCACGCTCGACAAAGTCTATAGGTGACACACATGTACCACTAATATAACTCAATCAAAGCACGAGAACCTGACAATTGTTTGTTCCATGCTGTAGACGGCACGGAGTTAACCTGATTAAACTCCATATAAAATCTGACATAACCTAAAAATTCAGCTCGAATACGAAGTAACAAATTTTCCAAGAATCGTTATTCTCGTCTGCGTCCTGTCATCGTGAATTATACCACGGCACGGAAACTATTTCTACTACTTCAATCTATGAGAATATCCTTTACCTTCCATCGAGGGTTAAAAATGTACAATGTTAAATATAACACCGTATACGATTCATTCAAAAATTCTTTATTCCTTTACGTTTCTTCGTGGAAAAACTTTATTCTCCGCATACATATACTCATTCATCTATATACGTATAACCTAACTTTCATAAGAGGCCAAAACATCTAAACGCATAACGTCGATACATTTTAACACGTAAAACCGAAAGAAAATATCCTTTACCGACACTCTTTCCACACTCGACAATATTAACAATACAACACTTCATTCCAATCTTTCCATTTTTCTCACATCGTACACAACAGCATCCTAACTTTCGGAAAATTACGATGTAACTTCTAACGAACTCGCACTTTCTAACAAAAGTCAAAGAACATGTAAGCACACCTTTTTTCACCAACAAACATTCCGAAGTCCACAGTCCGAAATATTAAGATTATTTATCCATCTTTCTCGCAAAGTAACTTTCGGCCACACCCTGTGAAATAATAATAAAACGATTCCAATTTATTCTGTCGCCAAGTCATAGCACGACTCGGGAAACAATTTCTCGAGCCCGCGAGAGAGAGACTCCTCTTTATCCCGTTCACCGTGTCTACGTTGCCGCGATATCGATTTCCACTCGAGGCGAACGGGATCGGCTCGCCTTAAGAAGGGAATACAAAAATATGTGCTTAAGCCCTCAATCGGCCCGTCTACGTAGCGATTTACATGAGGAGACAAAAACTTGCTTTCGAGGCATCCCCTGCACTCCCCCCCTTCCACTCTCACTCGTTCTTTCTCTCTCTTCGATCCTCCGTTCGTCGTCTCTTTCTGTCCCTCCTCGTGGCGCACACACACTCCGCGTACGCGGAGTGCGAACGCGGCGAAAGGAAGAGCTGGCTCAGCGAGACTCGCCGCGCAGTACTTTGCATTTTACAATGGCAAAGATATTATGTAAAGCGTCCGCGTGCACACACGCGCGTTACGAAATTTCTTGCTCGTTCGAAGAAAGCGGTGACGGATTGTTCCAGACAATTCGTTCGATTGTTTTCTCGAGTAATTTCTTCCTTGCACAAGATGGATATCTGAATCGAGGTTTTTTTTTTTTTTTTTTTAATTGCGTTTAAGAGGTTAGGTCTCTTTTTATGAGCATGGACTTGATATGAATTGTTTCGTTGTTATTTATATATATTATGTATATATCATTATTATATTTTTAGAAGCAAAGATTGGAGTTTTTTTTTTTTTTGGAAAAAGAAAGTGTTTATAAATATATATAATTTGTATAAATCTATAAAAACTAATTTCTATTTTCTGTTGCACGAGAGAATAGATAGATGGTTTTTTTTGAAGGAAAGCTCGTATGTGCATCGATAAATTATTTTACACGAAGAGGTTAAATCTCTAGAGTTTGGATTTCGAATTGATGAATTCTCTCGATTTTCGAGTGAAGCTCGAGAGAGAGAGAAAGAGAGTTTGAAGAGGTTTTTTCTTTTTTTTTCTAGACGCATTAATGAACTTTTTCAAATAATTGTTCTCCTCGTTATTTACGCACCGATGTTACACTTTTAGAAGCGAAAGTTGGAGTTTTTGCGATCAGAAAGTGATCGCGAGAATAGATTAAAATGTCGCGTCCTATGTAAACTCTATTATTCACTCTTCAACGCAATTTATCACGGACGAGTGTATAGCGTTGATAAATTTATTTATTACTTCCGGGAAAGACGTGAAATCTGACGTGGTTCTTTTCTACTTTATCGATTGCTTTCATAATCAGGCTTACACTATCCCTACCTTCTTTTTCGTTTTAATCCATATCCCTCCGTCCTCCATCCAGGGCATCAGCCCCGTATCACCGACCGCCTCGCGTCTTTACACACACACATACATTTTATCGTATTTAAAGATTCATAGATCGTTGCTTAAACTTTGTCCCGTACACGTGCGAAGCCAACAACGGAGAAGATGCTTTTTCGAATTATCGAATATTATATCCGCTCCTTATAAAGGTCTCCTGAAAGGAAGGCGTAAAGGATAAAACAGAGAGGAAGAAAAAAGCGAAAGAAACGGAGAGAGAGATAAAATTCCCCCTCCCAGTTGCCAATTACACGAGCGAGAAGAAGACAGGAGTCGCAGTGGTGTAGTTTCGTCTGAAACTGAATATCTCGCAAAGCGGTCGTGTGCAACCGGTCGTACGATACACGTCCGTATCCCGCGCGCTTGGGCACTTAAAACCCTCCCTTCCCCCCCTCCCCCGTGTCACTTATCCGCCGTAACGCTTTTAGACCACTCCCCCTCCTCCTGTCTGTGTACAAAGTGTCTACGCATACCGTTGGTATTCTCTAAGCTGCGCGCACGTTACATGGTCGCATATGGAAATATTCGCACACAATCTTGCTTCTTACGTGCACGGACGACACGCCAGGCCAGACGAGGCCATTTAAATTTATTTTTTCGCTCTTTCCTTTTGCCCCGTGTGTCTCCGCCAACGTTTACCCAAGTTTGGAACGGGTCCACCGACCCGTTCCAGCCATGGGACGATTGTTCTTTTGTCTTTCGCTATTTTTCATCCTGTCCACGCCGAGATTACGGAGAATTAGGGGAGAACCGTTCTTCTCCTTTCCTTCATGCTTTATGGCTCGGGTTAACTTTTGGCTCGCGCGTTTTATTCGCCGGATCGATGATCGTGGGTTAATCACACGCTTAAGGATAACGGTAAGGTTTCATTATTCTGTAAGAAGAACGAGAATTTGTTGAACTTGATCGCGAGTTTGATTGAAACGTGGCCTTAATACGTTTATGTTTATAAGAAAGGAATGTTTGGTAATGAAAAAAGGGAGAGAAGAATAGAAATTCGTGAAATTCGTATTCATTCTATGTACATTTGATCGTTCGAAATCGAGTCGATTTTTGCAAATAATGTGTCGAGTTTGGATAATCAAAGTTCCAGGGAAGTTGGCCTACAACGAACAGCGTACCTAACTTTCCTAACAAAGTCAAGTATGTATCTTCTCCAGTCTTCCGGTTCAATGGAACAAAAACATGTTCCAGTCGTTCCCAACTTATCTTTTCAGGACGCAATTTTTAACTACAGATTAAATATTTTTTATTAGCGGATTATCTTAATTGAAATTTAGAAAAGAGAAATTAAAGAGAAATTAAATTACTTTTAATTCTATTCGATCATGAATAATCTCTGAACCGAACTTTTGACTTCCGTTGTTTCCATTTCCGTCGATATTATTAGCTTTTTATTGCGCATAGAGTTTCAAAATTTTTATCGTGGATCGATTTTTTAAAATCAGCATTAATATCACGAATACTATATAGTACTATAGGTTGCACACAATTATTGATATTTAGAAGTGTGTTCTCTCACATATATACATATACCAAAATTTTAAACTACAAAATTGCCATCTTATCTTTCAAACACAATTTTAAATATACAGATCGTTTAATTGAAATTAAGAAAAGATAAATTGCATCGAGTTAATTGAAAGTTTTAATTACCTTTAATTTTATTCGATTGTGAATAAACTTTGAGTCGAACTTTTGACTTCCGTTGTTTCCATTTCCGTCGATATTATTAGCTTTTTATTGCGCATAGAATTTCAAAATTTTTATCGTGGACCGATTTTTTAAAATCAGCATTAATATTACGAATATACTATAGGTTGCACACAATTATTGATATTTAGAAGTGTGTTCTCTCACATATATACATATACCAAAATTTTAAACTACAAAATTGCCATCTTATCTTTCAAACACAATTTTAAATATAGGTCGCTTAATTGAAATTAAGAAAAGATAAATCGCATCGAGTTAATTGAAAGTTTTAATTACCTTTAATTTTATTCGATTATGAATAATCTCTGAACCGAACTTTTGACTTCCATTGTTTCTATTTTCGTCGATATTAATAGCTTCTTATTGCGCTTATAGAGTTTCAAAATTTTTATTTTTAAAATCAGCATAAATATATCGAATATACCGTAGATTGTACAAAATTACTGTTATTTAAAACTCTCACAGATACATCAAAATTTTAAATTTTCAAAAAATGAACAAATAAAATTGTAAGAAAAAGAAAAAAACACTTTAAGCTCAAACACAATAATTTGAAATTGGTGGGCGAACGATTTTAAAAGACGTCGAAATTTCGAACGTTGCGACACCTCTAATCTTACCAACACTCATGTTTTCTCCAAATTCCTCCCCTTCCCCGAACAAAATTGGACAAATTTGCCAACCAGACTAGGCTCTAATGGAGTCCCAAAATCGAGGCAGGTTTCGGACCTGTGTAGAGTTAATGACAGGACACCGGTCGGCCAATTATTTAACCAATTATTTACCCGGGTCCGGGCAGTAAACCGGTTTTATCAGCAGCTCCTCCATCCGTGGTGCGACTCGCAATCGCAAACAAGCCGCGGCGTTACAGGGACGGATGGAGGGGAAGAGGAGGAAGGAGGGGGGGAGCCGTGCGCCTCTTCCCGCCGCGTATCGATTCCTCGCGTGGTTACTCGTTGCACGCGTGTACACAACCGTGCTGCGTCCAACCGGGCCACCGGGTTATCTATACGGGCCGTTTTAACGCGGCCCATTGTTCTTAGTGAATCGCATTCCGCAGATACTGTCAGTTGCCGTTGCTGTCGCCGCTCCTTCCTTGTTATCGCCGATCATATCGAGCGCGTTACACGCGACGTTATGCCGATACGATTGCGGATCGGCTCGTAAAATAATAATCCTGTCGGAATAAAAATTCGAAAATTCTCTTCTTCTTATCGCGCATAGAGTTTCCAAATTTTTATCGTGAACCGATTTTTTAATATCAGCATTAATATTATATTTTGTATATATAGACTGCACACAATTCACATACTGATATTTAGAAGTGTGCTCTCTCACATATATGTACATATACCGACCTGGTATCGAGAGGAGCTGGTGTTTTTCGACTCGAAAAAGACAATGGATGGTAGAATTAGGGTAGAGGGTGTGCAGTAGGTCAGTGCTCGAACGAAGTTAACGGAGGCAAGGAGTTGCTCAAGTTTGTTATCCGTAGCTGGGCTCCGAGGATGTGAAATTGTGTTTTTGCTAGCTTCGTTGCACAGTTAGCCGTGGATCGATTTTTAGATTTCGAATTCTATTTGACGTTTCTGGTAGACAGAAAGAGAGAGAGAGAGAGAGAGTTTGAAATTCACGTTGTAATCGAGATTGTAAACGTTGTTAAAAAATTACCTCCCCTTCCCATTGATTAAAATTCCAGATTCCAAAGATCCCTCGTTCCTTCCTCTCTCGAGAAGAGAATCGTGTCTTAAATTCCACGTCTCGCTCTCTGCTCCATCGCCAACTTTCTCTTCGCTCGAAGATGGAGAACCCCGCCCGGATGATTCAATGGGTCCGCGAACATCCTCCTCCGGATGGAGGAGGATATGTGTGTCACCCGGTTGCTCTCGTTCCCCATTGTACCACGCACACTAGGAGGTGCTCCTAGAAACACTCGTCGCGGATTTGTCATCGTAAATCGTCAGCCGGGATAATCCTGAAGAGGAAGAGGAAGAGTGGGGGGTGGCGTTTTTCCGGCGCTGCCTTCACCCGGCACACATTTCACAATTAGCCTGGTATTACGTCGACAGGATTAAAGGCGGGCGCGAAAGGTTGCCGTGATTCTCCCGTACCCTTAAACTCCCCCGCGCCGTTATTTATGCGCCGACTCTCCCCTCCACTCCCTCCCCCCTCTAATTAAGTTCGCCCTGTAATCGTTGTAATCCACTTTGCTGTTGGAGAATGCTTTGCGCGATTCTTAAGCTCGACTTGGATAGCCCTGTTACGCTTCTGTAGTTTGTAATTTATACTCGAATTTTGGGATCCTCCTCTTCTTCTTCTTCTTCTTCTTCTTTTTGAGAAGAGGGGGTTCAGAAAGGGGAGGATGACTGTTCTTGGTCGAAGTTCTTTCTTAGGTTGAATAGGTGGATTAAAATTAAGAAGAATAGGTTTGATGATTTTTTTATGGATTTGGTTTATGATTAGAAGTGGGAGCTTGTTAAGTGGAAGAAGTTAAGTTTAACGTTAGGCTGCTTCGAGTTGATTAAGACTCTCTGAAAGATTTGCCAAAATTTGAGCATCATTTTTAGAATATGCTTCCGAAAACTCACAATTTGCCACGAATTGTTACAATTGCAAGCCAAGTTTCTCACGTGATCCGATCTGTAACATTTTCAGCCAATGATACAAATCATCGTAGATTTTTTATTTGTTTTATTTCTAATGGCAATTCGTTGTTTTGATCATTTTTTCTTCTTTCATTCGTGGATTGTAGAGAACTGGCGATAACAAAATTCGACAATCAAGGATAATTCAGAAAAGATAAAGGGGATTTCGCGTGACGGTATCATACTCGATGGTATGCACCGAGCGTACACCGAGATATCGGCCACGGCTTTGTATTCGTTACAATATTCAGCGGCTAGAAGTTCAGTAATGATATTAGAAACTTGGATAATCTGTTAGTTCGTTATCACCCCCTCTCTTGCCCCCTGGATTTTGTGTTTCGTTCCTAGAGACCGAGTTCCTAGAGCAACCTCCCCGGGTTTGACGTTTTATTTGCTCCCGCCTTACGAACTTGTAACGTACGTGACTGTTGGATTGTAAAGGGTTGTTCTTATTGCATCTGGGACCCTGTTCCCAGCCTCCCACAGATTCTCACCGCGCTTCGAAATCGCAATTTCTAATCGTATCTTTCCATAATCCATCTCCATCCGTTCGTTCTTATTTTAATCTCACATTCGATTGTTTTACTTGGCTTCGAGGCTTTGGACCAATGGAAAACGATATTTATTAATAAATGGGAAGAGTGAACAGTTTAAAAGTTCTTCGAAAATCATCGTCAAAATTGGGGAGAATTGAGGGAAGAGGCAAGCAAGCAAATTCCAGATTCCAGCCAGATTTCGCCATTAATCGAGTAAAATAATAATATTCCCACTAGATTCAAGAGAAGATTCGAATCCCCCCGATAATCCGATAATTTCATTCCCATCGATTCACATTCCATCGAGCGTGGTGGTCGAAATTTATTTAAGTTTCCTCGACTCGCGTTTTCCGCCAGGTTTCTCCACAGTACCACCACCACTCTATACTTCCTTCTCGATCGTCTCCTCCGAGAAATCCCCTCCCCCAACCCAGGGATTCTTTCATTTCACAGCCGCGTCCGAAAGTTCGTTTCGGCCGCAACTCTCTCTCTCTCTCTCTCTCTCTCGTTCCAGCTTTTGCATAAACGGCAGCTCCACGTTTCAATATCGCGGCAACTTGTAGAACTAATATTCCCCGATGTGTGCGCATAAAGGGTAGTAGCTCGCATATTTACCGTGACACAATTTTGGTAAATAGAAACGATGGAACGTGTAATCGGTAGGATCGTTCCCCGTTTCCACCCTCCCCCCATCCCCGTTTCGGAGGATCGATTCGGATTCCTGTTTAAACTGTTTCCAACGTTCTTCGACAAACTTCCTCTTCCCGCGTTACGTTTCCCGTGTAATAGGCCAGTTTCCAATGGATAAAAGTTATTTCGAGTTGAGAATAAATCGAGCTCGTTTTGTTGTTTCGTCTCTTAACGGAGGGAACAGTTTTAAAAAATCTTTCGCGTTAATAATAAATAATAATAAATAGTAATAAATAATAAATAGTAATAATAATAATAATAAATAATAATAATAATAAAATAAATAATATAATAATAATAATAATAATAATAATAATAATNAAAATAATAATAAATAATAAAAATAATAATAAATAATAATAAATAATAATAAATAATAATAAAATAATATTATGCACGTAAGAGGCGTAAGATGTAAATGACAATGATTGAAAATATTGTATATCTTGATGGTGGTACATCTGGTGGTAGTTGGTATCAAGATCGTTGGAATCGATAGTGTTTAAATATTTATCTTGCGTAGATATGCATCCAATTTCACATGTTGATTAATATTTTCGTATTTTGTTTTTTTTTTTTTTTCGCCGATCGAATAATGGAAAGCACACACGATGAAACGTGCGTGGGGATAAATTTTATTTCTTTAATAATTGTTTGAAAAACAAATAAAACCCAATTCGTTGTGTTGAACGCGCGCGCGAATCCCCTCGCTTTGCGCATCATATTTTGGATGAAATTAAATTTCTTTTATTATTATGAAGTAATCGAATTTTATCGCGCGCGGAATATATTTCATTTCATTGTCGCGTTTTTCAATTTTCCATTATTTGCGAACTTAAGTGGAAGTATTAATTCCGAGGAGATTTGTTAACGCTAGAATTAAATTCTAATATGTCCAAAATTATATATATATATCACGATAATGCCAATATTTATATTATTTTACAAGCGCATACTTTCAACGAGTGTAATCGAATTAATTTGAAAGAATTTCTCTGGAAAAAAATTCTAAGATTCGAAATGCGTTCAATATATTGTTTTTCCCGTATCTCTGTTTATATTTGATATAAACGAATTCTCAGAGTTCGAAGATCATTTTACAAATGTAATTGTATATCGACCAGAATCCACGTGTTTAATCAGGCAGATAAATATTTTAAGCGACGATTGTTGGACGAAACATTAATTGACGAGAGTCGACTAGCCATGTAATTCGCAGAATTGACGTTCAATTTTTAGAGATGCGCGCGCGAACAGATAATCGATAATTGATTCGATTAGATCGATCCATAAATTGGTCTGTAATTTCCTGTTGTGAATATACTTCCATACCCACGGAAGTTTATCGAGGATGATTAGGTATACACAATCATTTAATACAGATATCCAGTTTAGCTTTTAATCTTTTATTTCTGTATTTACTTTCTTATCTCTCTCTCTCTCTAATTTTTTTCTCTTGTCCTTATCTCTTGAAATATATAGACAATTACAAATTATCTAATATTGCAAGGAAGGAAAAAAATGTAAAAATCTTCAAAACTTTTTTGTAAAATTCTTATATACATCGTATTTTCTTCGTTTCGTAAACGATATAAATATTACGACGAAGATACTCTAGCGATACTCTGCTTTATCGGCAGAGTTTCTATACTGTTTATTATATGCATCCGATATCTTCGATGATGAATTTTTTCGACAATAATCTTATAAATTGATTTTATTTTACTTATATTCGCTTCGTTACAATCATTTTCTAATTATTCACAAAGATATTTTGTGAAAAGAGCTTGCACATATTTATGAGATTAATCGTGATTTCCATACTGATATTAATTTTCCGTATCGCAAAGAGAAAGAGTTCGACGAGAAGAAATTTTTGAAATAATTTTTTGAAATATCCATCGAAACATCTGAATGATGAGATTATAAGATTTACTAGGAGCATTATACAAGTATACAAAGCTTGTGGATCAAAGAACAATTATTTAGAACTATATCAAACACGAAAGACAAATTGACTTCGTGTTAAAACCATCGATGTAACAATAAAGAATAAAAATTGCCCAACGTGGAATTCTTTTATTTCGAAACTCGAAAAGTTTGTAGGAATATTCGAAACTATACGCGCGAATATTTTTATAAAGGGTATTTTTCACGTAGTAAAATACTATTTCATTTAATACAAATATTACGGACGTACATTGACGCAATAAATTTTATATTTTCGTTACGGACAGATATAGATCGACTTATTTCAACAAAATGTACTGTCCAAACATTTTTGACATTTAATGTACGTCAATATGGAAACATGACAAACTCCATTACGACATATGTATTTTTAACTCGCATCAATCGTCAACACGCACAATGCTGCTCGAAAGCATTACGATACTTGCCATTTTCATTCTGAATTCTTCTCTATAAATTATCAATATTTTATAAATTTTTATTTCACGAATATTACGTTTAATGCAGACACACCCCCCCCCCATTCGCGAGCGTTGAATATGCGAAAATATTAAAATACCCGTAAGGCCATTCTTCAATAATTTCCCTACTTAAAATCGCTGAATGCAACAATTATCCCAGTACTTCAGCAGTGAAAAGCCTACTCCCCCCTCCCCACGGAAGTTTCCAAGTTCTCCACTTCTCCTCCCCTCCTCCCCCTTTTTTTTTCCCTCGACTCGAATCTACCGTACGTATTCCTAACCTTCCTTTTTTATGCAGCAGTTTCACTGGCAAAAAGGGGATGACCTCGCTGTCCTTACGGACAAAGAATGCACGACTAAGGGCCGTGCAGATTGAAGTCGCGTTTCCATGAAAGCTGCTGTCATTTACTCCGCGACATTTCAAAAACTGCGTGTCGAACAAAGGTGAAAAGTTGCCCCTTTTCAAATTGTATATACGCCATTCCACGAAACATCGAAATTTCATCTAATATTCCGAGATCTTTCGTTTTCATCTCCTTTTTTTCCCTTTTTTTTTTATCAATTGTAAAACGTTGGAAAAGTTTTTAAATATGTTCGAAATTTTGAATTAGCAATCTATTATTTATTGAGAAATATTTTTTTAATTCATTTTAATTATTGCACGATTCTAATTCGAGGCAATTTAATCTTTGTATAGTTTCATTTCTGAGACTACTCGATCATTCAAGAAGAGAGAAATATGTGTAAAAAAATGAATTTGTTATTAGGAATAGATATTTTTAAATATGTTCGCAGTCTTGAATTAGCAGTCTATTATTTATTGAGAAATATTTTTTTAATTATTGCACGATTCTAGTTCGAGGCAATTTAATCTTTGTATAGTTTCATTTCTGAAACTACTCGATCATTCGAGAAGAGAGAAATATGTTAAAAAAATGAATTTGTTATTAGGAATAGATATATAAATTTTATCCAAGTGAATTATTTCTTTTCCTTCAGATTTCAAATTATGATTTAGAATTTTTATGAAACTGTATTCACTGTAGCTATAAATTTAGGATATCAATAATGGAGTGTAGCACGAGAAAATACAAAATGATAGTTAATAATCCACTGTTGTTCTGTTATTCTTATTCTTTCTCTCATTTTTATTTTTTCAGGTAAGTCGATCCACAATAATACCATTCCAACTCTCTTCCATCGGATCCAGATGATGTTCCATAGATCATTGAAGGGTTGGATTACATCGGTGAGTCATTTATGATTATGATTATGAATCTATATAGAAATAGAATTTGAATATCAATGAGAAAATTGCGCAGAAGCGCGATATTAGAGTAGATTATACACCGTGTGAGGTCTCCAGATGGCCATTGACGAGGGTAAATAGGAGGGGGCCGCTAGGATTAACTTTCTATAGGGAATAATCTTGTTGGAGGGACTCGTGAAAGAGCCTTAAAACTAGTTTTAACGTTCAAAACTGATCTTTGATTACCTAATTCAAGTCGAATCAGGACTCGAGCTATTCTATATATTTTCCACAACGATCTTTCGTCATCGTAGAAAGATTTTTTCCTCGTTGATTAAAATTAATTTTCATATGTCGTATAATAATAATTGACCCTTTTTCGAACCAGCAACTCCATTCGGACCCACACATTCGCTGCATTCGATGTTTTCTTACTAGCTAATTTAAAATGATTTCACGCACGAATTAACGCACAAAACTTTTATATTTTAATATTTCATGTATCTTTACGTATTAAGAAAGAAAATTTATCGAATATTGAAATCTGTATTGTTGTTTTGTGCGATATTTTATGAAGCAATTACCAAAATGCATCCTCGATTTTAAAAAAATCTAATAGTTTTTTTTATATTCGAAGATACTTGCGGTCCTGCAGATATATTTTCAGTGCATGTTATCCATTTGGAATTTTCTTTTCGATATCTTCGCTTGAATTGTCGCTTTCACTATCTATTATTCTTATTTCTCGCCTTCTTATACTCTTATTCCATCTTTATCATTGCTTTCTCTATGTAATCAATTTCTTTATGAATAGAAATAATTCAATAACGAAAAATCAAATTCAAAAATCATCTTTGCTCGAACCAATTTCATTACCATATTTCATGCTTATTCGAAAATTTTGAAAATAATATTTCTATTGCTACGACTCAGATTACGAAGATGTCGTTCGACTCGCGATCACGGTCTAATTTGTATATAATATAATAATATAATATTATAATAATTGTATATAATAATAAATAATAATAATAATATTATAATAATTGTATATAATAATAATAATTTGTATATAACAATAAATAAAAAATCTATTATTCTACACCTCATAAGATTATACGTAAAGAGCTTAGGAACCTATTTATGAATATTCGATATTCTAGATAAATAATCAAACACAAATATATAGATATCTATATGGAAAATCTAGATAAAGAATCAAACGTAAATAAATATGATCGTTCGAATCGAGTGGTGGCTGAGAGTCTTAACCACCAAAGGGTTAATAAAGACCTGCCCCCTTCCCAAAAATATACAACTCCACGAGAAAATCGGCAAGATCAGATTAAAATCGGCAGAAAGAAATTTGTGATTTCAAGAGAAAGAGAATATATAAGTGTATAATGAAGATCAATCAAGTACGCAGTACAGTAGAGTACAGTATTTTTTTCCCCCCCTCCTCCTCGTAATCGAATCAAATTTCCGGGCGAAATTCGCGTATCGATTCCCACGTTCCCGTTTAATCGTCGTGTTCTAACGTCGAACGAGGCGGTTTCCGGCCCCGTAACGAGATTCGAATCGTTTGTGTATCGCTGCGCGCGGCTAGTTAGGAAAGGGAGGGGGAGGAAGAGTCGGCCAATACCGCCGGCCACCGTGCTAATGTATTTTTAATACGTTTCCCCGGCGATTAATCAGACGGCAGCACGGTCGGCCGTGTGTTTTTAATGTTCGACGCAAATATCGGTGGTGGCCACCCCCTCCACCCCTTCGTTGAAAATTTAAATAAGCCGCGTCAGCGTACGTACGCGACCGGACGTAAAGAAAATTGAGGAGGAGGAGGAGGAGGAGGAAGAGGAGGAGGAAAGAATCGTGAAAGCGTTAAAAACCATGTCCCCCCCTCCCCCATGTTCTTCCTTTCCTTTTTTCCCCCCTTTTCTTTTACGTTTGCACGAGTTGCACATCCAGCACTTTGCCTTGGCCGCTCATAATTCATATCCTCTCCCTTGCTCTCCTTTTGGTTCAGGTTTCCCAAGGTGGAAATTGTAGCGTTTTGGGGAAACTATCTATGATCGGAGTTTGGAATAAATTGTGCTATGTATCGTTGAATTGTTTGGGTGATTAAATGAATTTTGGAGGAAATGATTAGGATTAGGATTTGAGTTTAATGCGTTGGGAATGGTTATTACACGCGGTGGGAACTTGAAATTTGTTGGAAACTTTTTGAAAGGAATCGTCGAGGCAGGGTTTAAATAATATAACTATTTGTTCGATCCAAAGTATCGATCTTATTGCGTACGGAATTGACATACGTTAAATGTCAATTTATTAATAATTCTTTTGAGAATAGATGATGGATAGGTGTTGATAGAGATTGGCTATGGCTATGAATAACTTCTATAGTTTTTTTTTTTATTCGTTTAAGTTTATATCAAGCAATCGTTTATTCTATTGTACCCTACTTTAAAGAGATGAATCTAAATCTTTTATCCTATGGTCTAGTATGGTAAGAGGGGTCGTAAATGTTTCTTAATCCTTTCTTTTATATCACGATGTTGTTATATGGACAATATAGAGTAGAAAATTTATAAAAATATCGCGATCAATTTCGTTTCATTAGAAGGGAAATTATTCGTGAAAATGGTTTATTATTTCTAGTTTTCGATCGAAAGAAACATGCTTTGAAATTAAATAATTAATATCTCGTGTTACGAACGGCAGAACTGGAACGATCAAATTTCCAAAAATCCTCGTTCAATGTATCTATCTAATAATAGTTCTATTCGATAAAATCTCTAAAATGTCAAGGATTGACACTTTGATTATTTTCAACCTCAACCGTTTATGTTAATTTATTCCATTTTTATTCTTTATTATAACTAATTATTACAACTAACATTCCTAATTAAATATAATAAGATTATATCCTCTCTAAATAAAATTAAAGACCTTCCCTATTACGCTTCCCATTGTAATTTTCAGCAATCAAAGAAGTATAATAATATACAAGATATAAACATTTACGTAAAATACACTACCAAGAACAACATCGCTTATAACATATTCATTTGAATAATAAAACTGAAAATCAATTGTGATTCTATAATTCAATATCCCCCAGAGAAATGCATATATACATATATTTTCAACACAAATACATTGTAAACACAAATACAACTTGGCCCAGTTACGAGAAGCATCCCCTGTACAACAATCTTACTCTTCCTTCTACGTACAATTACACGTATCCCTCTCCTCCCTCATTCACGACGAAAACATGGTCGCGCGAAAAAACTTTTGCCCGTGATCCAAATTTCGAATTACTTCGTCCGAATGAAAAATGAAACCGTGACCCAGTTGTCTGGATCGTCCTGTACAACGTCCCTTCCGCTCGCTTTTGCCCGCTTCGTCACTTACGCTCGCCGCATCCGCGCGGCGCTGGTGTACAAAAAAGAGAAAAAGAGAGAAAAAGGGGAAAGGAAAAGGAAGGGAAAAAGAATCCAGTCCGCGTGAAACAATAATTCGCCGTACGGGGAGAGGGATGGTTTTTTACACAGCCAGGAGGAGGAGGGGGAGGCCATTTAACCGCGCTCTGTAACCGGTGGCTTTAATCTGCGCTGACGGGGTGCGGCTCATTAGATGCGATTAGTCTGCAACCAGACACGCTCCTTTATGTCCACACGTGCATGCTTACGCAGGTACACGTAGACGCGCGAATAACCAGCGCAAACTGCGCCTCTGTCCCCCATCAGGATTCAACCAACGTGCCCTCCTCCTCCTCCTCCTCCTCCTCCTCCTCGTCCCGTTGCACGCGAGATCTTGTGTATTTTGCCCGCCTGTAAATCTATAGACGCACACTCACCGTCGAGTAGTCATCATCGTGTATCTGTATACGGATACGAAGCACGGGAGTGTAGGTAAATGGGGATACGTACGTGCGATGGTGTTGGTGAGGGGATTCGAGGGTGTATTGGGTGGGTCGTCTTGCAACGGTCGGGCAAACGTCAGCAACGTTCAGCGACAATGAGGATGCGCTTTTAATAAATCGCCACCTTCCACTATCCACGATTCCCGGATACCCGCTCATCTTCCCTCCTGCCCCCCGTGCGAGGAATCCCGCGTGTGGAGGTGACGTTTAATGGCCGGGGATTAATGGGGTGCAGGTGCGCCGCGGGGGCGCCACCGACTGCGAATTGCCGGGGACTTTTAGGTGATGAAGCTCTTGTTTGGGGAAGCGATTAATGGCCGCGTACGCTGCTGCTTTCGTACGGAGGGAGATGAGAATATCCGATTTTCAGCGAGCCGAGTGTGGAGTAGCTTGAAGGGAGAGGAGGAGGGGGGGGGGGGAATTTGGAATTCGAAAAATTTGGCGAATGAAGCGTATTAGCGAATTGTAGCGATGTTGGTTAACCGATTTCTTACTTTCTTCGCGTTTCGTTCCTATTTAATGATAATTAAAATTTGGAATCGAAAAATTGGAAATTGAAAATTCGATTTTTTACGAACTTTTCGCAGAACTTTTGTAAAAGAAGCGGAAAATCACGGGATTCTGCAATGTCGTCTTTGTTTCGAATAATTCACGGAATGCTACTTAGTTAATTTCTTATTCTTTCGCGTTCTTCTTGTTTCGTTTGACGACGTTTGATCCGATAAAACAATTTCGTGAATAATTGAAAAATTGGAAATCAACGTTTTATTAACTTTTTGCGAAAGAAATGGAAACCTATGGGATTCTGCACGATATCGATGCTTAATTAATTTCTTATTTTTTTTGTGTTTCGCTCCGTTTGACGACGTTTGAGCCAATGNAAATTGGAAATCAACGTCTTATTAACTTTTTGCGAAAAAAATGGAAACCTATGGGATTCTGCACGATATCGATGCTTAATTAATTTCTTATTTTTTTTGTGTTTCGCTCCGTTTGACGACGTTTGAGCCAATGGAACAACCTCGTGTGCAATTAAAATTTGAAATTAAAAAATTAGAAATCAATGTCTTATTAATTTTTTGCGAAAGAAATGGAAATGGGATTCTGCACAGTATGCTACTTAGCTAATTTCTTATTTTTTTTGTATCTCGTTCCGTTTGACGACGTTTGATCCGATAAAACAACTTTGTGTGCAATTAAAATTTGGAATCGAAAGATTGGAAAATTTTTTGCAGCATTTTGGAAAATTGCGAGATTCCGTCATCTTTATTTCGAATAGTCCATAGACTTGCTGTTTAACTAATTTCTTATTCTTTCGCGTTTTGTTCCGTTTGATGATGTTTGATGCAACAATCTCGTGCGCAATTAAAATTTGAAATCGAAAAATTGGAAAATTTTTTGCAGCATTTTGAAAAACTACGAGTCATGTTTGTTTCAAATAGTCCACAGATGCTGTTTAGCTAATTTATTCTTTCGCGTCTTGCTCCGTTTGACGCCGTTTGATGAAACAATTTTGTTCGCAATTAAAATTTGGAATCGAAAAATTGAAAATTTTACGAACTTTTCTCGATATTTCGTAATAAAAGAAATGAAAAAATTGAAAGATATATATATTATAATCGATAAAACGTCATGGTTTCATTTTTGTTTCGAGTAGTTCACGATATCGATGCTACTTAGCTGGTTTCGTATTCTTTCGAGGCCGATGTTCACGGCAATTTGCATTTCATTAATGTCGCGCCTTCTCCGGTTTTAACGACGTTCGAGCTGGTAAAACAACCCCGTGCACAATTAAAAGTTGAGGCCGGCTGGATATTTGCATATGGTGTAAAAACTCGTTGTTACACCGGCGTGGCTCGCGTGTCTCACGAACGATCGAGGAAAGTATTTTCGAGTTTTAATACCATCGGTCCACGGAAATATTACTTTAACTAGTTTGTGAATACATACGCGTGTCGGTCAGTTGGACAGCTTTTCAAACGAATATATTTCATTCTTTCATTAAACCATATACTGTCATCTTGCGTTGAATCAATATTACATAGAAAATTTTAATTAAATTAAACGAGTCACGAATCGTGTCAATAGGTTGACAGAAATTAAAACTCGAAAAGAAAAATACGCGAGTAAAAAATTGATCGAAAAAATTGGAACACAACTATGTGTGTAACGTTACGTTTCCTGCCCAAGCAAAAAGGTATTAATATCTTTTTGCTCCTACCAATTCTCTTACTTCTTTCACTCGTGCCCACACCTACCTATTAAGCACTTCTTACCTTGTATTTTACGAACAAGTACACACCATCGTTTCACTTTCCAGTGAAATATCTGAAAACGCATTTTATGTACGTGCAACACGTTTCAAACTTAAGAACACAGTCGGATAATAATGGATAACTCGGGAGGTCACGAATCAACCTCTAGCCTCTTAGGATCATTTAGAAGGGATCGTGAAATTCGTGTTTGAGGACGATTAATCTTTCCAAACGGTGCATTCCTGATGTATGCTAGTTACGTGATTGTGAATCCACTCGAATCGCCGTGAAAAATTGTGTACGGAGAAAAAGGAAAAACGGAGGGCGCGTCGAGCCGTTTCTCCAGCTTCGAATTCGGAGTGTTTTTCACACTCCTCCACGCGACAGTTCGTAAAAGAAGCGGAATGGTGTGAATACGGCGTGTACTATGCCGTGATTTTAACCTATTACCGAGACATTCCTTCTCTCTCAGATTAAAACGTTCAGCTTATGATAAGTTTGAAATATTTTAACTTTCCTTGTTATATCCCCTAAGTGACTGTGTGGATAGATTTGATCTAGTTTGACAATTTTTATATAGATATTTTGGATATTTACACGAAAGTTTACTAATATATTAAATGAATCTAATATCAATTTATAAAATTTGTCATTTGCTCTTTTGTTTCTTTTAATCTCTAACAAAACAATTATTGTGTGGATAGATTTGATCCAGTTTGACAATTTTTATATAGATTCAATGCAATTTTTTTAATTATAGATATGTATATAAAGGGAAATAGTTTATTACATATTAAATATAATATAACAAAACAATTATTGTCGATGATCACTGATTTTCAGATTAAACTATTCACTTTATGATAATATATCCCCTAAGTGACTGTGTGGATAGATTTGATCTAGTTTGACAATTTTTATATAAATCCAATTTTAATTATAGATATGTATGTAAAGGGAATAGTTTATTACATATTAAATGTACTGAATTTAATATCGATTTTAAATTAAAAATACCCATAGAATCAAATCTATTTTTTATTTCTCCTATTTTCGTTATTATAATTGAGACTTGTCGAATCACATAGATTAATAGTTAATGGTTACGTGGCGCTAGTGTCGCATTACCGTTGTCACAGTATTAACAGCTAGCAAGAGTAAATTCTAAATGCTCATATTAGGGAATAAGTTGAAATGATTCGATTAAAATAAAGAATATACGATAAGAAAGAATATATTAATGAAGCAAATAGAAATAAACTATGATATAGATGTAGGTCGTACCAATACCTTTGTTCTATTACTTTAAAATAACGAAACAATTATTGTTGATCATGATCACTGATCACGAATAATCCGCGAAATCTGGACTGTTTTTAAATCACGCTAGATGAAAGGAAGCTAGATGAATCTTCAGAGTCAATTTTTAGAATCTGAATGTGTCGGGCAACCGGTAAATTCTCTCATTTCGTCAAGCTTCTTGTTATCCTTTCATCCCCCTTTCCCTCTTTCTTTCCCTGTTCCTCCGCCTCTTGTTTCTCGCCAACTTATCACCAAGAAAGGTTCATTATCCCGGGACAGATGACGAGTAAACGTTCCCCTTAATGAAATCTTCGCAGTGATTTTACAAGGGGAAGTTTGGCGGACTGAGAAGAGGCCGACGGCGAATACCAGCCTCTCCATCTTGAGACGCGCGTGTACCACGTACGTCACACATTCCTGGCCGACTGTTTTCGAGATTCCAACTGAGAACGGTTGGAGATTAAACGAGGATACATTTTCGCGGCAAAAGTAACGAATTTCGAGAACGTTTCGAACGGTGTTGTCCATTTCAGATCAAATCGAATCCGAAAGCCAAGAAATGAATCACGCCAATCCACGTTCAAAATACGTGGCAAATAAATGATTATCGAAGAGGTCAATATATTCGTGGATATTCAAAGGATTATCTAGATTCTAGACTAGTTAAAGCAAACACGAAGGTTGCTGCACGAAAATATTTATGAAATTACTTAGGCAATCGAATTTTAGCTTAAATGAAACGAAAATGTGCATATCTGTCACAATGACGTACGATCTTCGCAAATTATTCAAGTATTTTTTTATAAAGTATATTAATAGAAAGAAGAAATAATATAAGCATAAGTGGAATTTCATTTAATAAATTCAAGTTTTAATTCGGCTTCAAGAGGGGTTCTTCTCTTATTAGTGAACGGAAACAGGTAAGAGATATTCGGAACATTTAAAATTGTAAGCGTTATTCGAGCGAACGAGCTCAACCCGGACACTGCTGCCAGCGAGATATTTAAATAATTTATGTCGGTCAATTTCTCTCGCCGCGACCCTGGCCTGAATCTTTTATGCGAGTCGTTCCACGCGAGAATGCGATCGTTGCACGGGTTGAATTTTAAATAATGAAGTTCAGATTACATCCGCAAAGGGGGTTAAGTCCTTTAATAAACTGGAAGGAAAGTCCTAGTAGTCCGGCGTAATTCATCTCGCCAACTATCCTCGAGATTCTGGGCCTCATATCCACGGTGTCCAGGATCCTTTGTCCCGAGAAACAAGGAAAAAAGAAAGGAGAATCATCACTTTCGTTCACCTTCCTTCCTCTCTTTTCAATTTAACTTTTATACTCGCGGTAACGTATAAGGAAATAAATGTCTGTTTTTTACAAATCATCAAAATATTGAGTTGAGTTTATATATATGTAAAGCTGCGACTCGTATCTTGTATATTTATGCGGGATCGGATATCCTTTTTTGAACCGACGCGATATAGCGAGCTCAGTGCAGTAGTAGAACAAAGGCATTGGTACGACCTACATCTATATCATAGTTTATTTCTATTTGCTTCATTAAATATATTCTTTCTTATCGTATATTCTTTATTTTAATCGAATCATTTCGACTTATTCCCTAATATGAGCGTTTAGAATTTACTCTTGCTAGCTGTTAATACTGTGACAACGGTAATGCGACACTAGCGCCACGTAACCATTAACTATTAATCTATGTGATTCGACAAGGTTCAATTATTAATGATTCTAATTTTTATTCGCAAAATACAAATAAAGAAAGTTTCTCAAGCAACTAGAAGTTTACACTTTCAATTAATTACAAAGATCCTTTTGAATAAGGCAGTTATGATCAGCTATAAAGCAAAAGCTGTTTTAATAAAAGAAAATAGTAAATCAATATCTATACAATTTATTCCTATTTCCTTTATTAAATATATTCTTTATTTTAATTGAATCATTCCACAACCTAAAATGAGCATTTAGAATTTATTCTTGCTAGCTGTTAATACTATGACAACGATAATGCGACACTAGCGCCACGTGACCATTAACTATTAATCTGTGATTAATAGTGAATGTGATTCGACAAATCTCAACTATTAATGACTCTACATTTTATTCGCAAAATACACGCAAAGAAAGTTTATTTGTTCTCAAGCAGCTAAAAGTTTATACTTTCAACTAATTACAAAGATCTCTTTAAACAAGCCAGCTATGATCAAGCAGCTATAAAGCAAAAGCTGTTTTTAATTAACAGAAAGTAGCAGAACAATATCCATATAACATAATTTATTCCTACTTCCTTTATTAAATATATTCTCGTTCTTACTGCATATTCTTTATTTCACTCGAATCATATTCTCTAATAAAAAATAATTTTTTTCCAAAAATTAACAAAGTTAAAATTAAATTACAAGGAGCAACAACAAAATATTTAATAAAACAATTTTAAAAACTTGATACTTCAATCGAAATCAACAAAGCCATCCTTATCTCTATCGACACACAACACAATACAACGAGAAAATTCTCTATATAGCTCTATAAAACCTCGTTTCCAGAGACCATGACCTTGTCGAATGCGTCAACAGTCGCAAAAGCCATGGGAAGTCGTGCCCCAAACATTGCCCCGTCGCGTGACGAACTCGACTCTTGTTCCTGCAACATTTCACCCCCTCCCCTCCCCCTCTTAACGCCACCGATCTCACCCTCCCTCCCTCCCTCCTTCCTTCCTTCCTTCCTTCCTTCCTTCCAGCTCACCGATCAGAAACGATTCGTGGATTCGATCGAGGATAAGGTTTGGGTTAGGTCACGACCGCGTCGTGAATCGAGGTGACGAGACACGAGCCGAGGCGAGAAGTCGGATAAATCGTATTCGAATAATTCGAAAGTTGTTTGAATAGCCGCCGATCCCTAAGACGAACTTTCCCCTCCCCTCTCCTCCTCTCTTCTTTCTCCTCCTGAGAGAGGATTGTAGCCGGTCGATCTTAATTTTCCATCCGCTCGAACGGGGTGTTAAACAGGGCGGGACTCATTGTGCCGGCGGAGGTTTAATTGAAGTAACTTGGTGTTTACGCAGCGATGTAATCCCCAGCTCCTCCTCCCTCCACCCCTCCAGGCGTGATTTCGTTCGTCTTCTCCGCTTCGCAGTGAATCCTTATGGTATCTCCATCCCTTTTTGTGACTATCTGTTGCTCCACAGTGGCGAGATTAGCGTTGGAGATTATCGCGAAGCGGCTTTCCACGTCTCGAAATCCTTACGTTCGTTGTTCAAGGTTGCGTTAATCTGGATTTTCATCTCTGTTTTTATATCCGATTAAACGGGGAATATAAATAACATATTTCGATGTGTTTTATATTTCGCGTCGATTGGACATTTCGAAAATGTTCAAGGGATTGCTTGTTCGTCGCCACGATGATTCTGCGTTGTTTGTATGAGCAATGAAAACGTAGGAGGAAGATTCGATGAAGAATTATCGAGGAACTGTCGAAGAATTATTAAGCGATGGTTGTAAATGAAGAAGGGCGGAGAGACGACGTTTAGGGAGCAGCAAGTATTTGTAGTGCGACGCTGTATGTGTTTCTAAGACACGTGGTTGGATGATTCATCGGGAAAAATAATTTCCGCTATCGAATTGTACCCTGGATTAGTCCCCAGTGTCTAATCTGATTCAATCGAACACGCGTAATACGTGTTCTTTCTTGGAATTTCTTTTATTGGAAACATGTTCCATTAGCTTAATCCTCTATGAATTTTTACGACGAGTTGAAGAAAATATATATGGCTGTTAGTCTATTTAAAAAATGAGCGTGATCATTTCTGATCAAACTAACGCCTTTTGCTTTTAGAGCATGGACAGAAGAACCGAGACTCTTGACACGCAACTCCATTACATTGTAAGAACAAAACGTGTCTCTTACTCTGGATTGATAACTACAAGGATTAAATTGGATTAACTTCAATCTACAATTTCAATCTTTAATTCTCGTGTTTACAAATATCTTCTAGGAACAAATTTCTGATGGTGGTGTGAGTATGAAACGATGATCGGCTATATGTACTACTCAAATAATAAATAATAATAAATAATAAATAATAGGTGTATCCCTGTACGTATTTTGCAGCCATGCGACGATTACACCTTTGAATTTTAAGTCCCAGATTGGGATGCAATAGAGGATTAAATTAGATTCTACTTCATTCATAGAAGAATTATATGAAGGGACAGTCATTTGATTCGATGGTGGTGTAGGACTTATTCTGTATCTGTTTAGAAATAGACAGATGACAAGCCTTGTTTCGAACAAGTTTCCAGAAACTGAAACCATTATTCCCACTTATATTATAAATCAGACCCTGGAGAAATCCTTGGACGAACTTAATCAGACAAATGTTTCCACAGTTGGAAACATCGCACAATGTTTGAGAGGTTAATCACCCGATGCTAACCAAGAGGTCGAACACTGTCAATTCTGTGCAAATAAGAGAGCAATAATACTTGTATTTGACTCTGTTCCAATTCAAAGCGTTGCTATATTCTAAAATTAGATTCTTTTCTTAAACGACTTTACATTGATTCTACAAGATAATCATTCAAGCTTTTAAATTGAGAAAGGATGCATAAAAAAGCTTAAGCGTCAATTTTCGCACATAGCTCATCTTTCAAAACAAACATTTAAAAAGTATCTATCGTTTACTCTAAGTAACAAAGGATTCCACTCAGATAATCTTTGTATTTGCCTCTGTTCATATTCAAAGTGTTACCATATCTAAAATTAAATTCTTCTTTCTCACTTTTTCTACAAGAAAAGTTTCAATCATTCAAGTTTTTAAATTGGATGAAAAACGCATAAAAAAGTAAACGTCAATTAGACATTTCAAAACAAACATTTAAAAAGTATCTATCGTTTACTCTAAGTAACAAAGAATTCCATTGAGATAATCTTTATATTTGCCTCTGTTCACATTCAAAGTGTTATCATATCTAAAATTAAATTCTTCTTCCTCACATTAATTCTACAAGAAAAGTTTCAATCATTCAAGTTTTTTAAATTGGATGACGCCATAAAAAAAGGGGTCAATTTTCGCACATATCTCATATTTCAAAACAAACATTAAAAAGATATCTATCGCACACTCTAAATAAGGATTTGACTCAGATAATCTCTTCTATCACAAAGAAATAATCATAATCATAATTTTTAGACATTTTGAAACATCAAAAAAGTATCTATCGCTTACTCCAAATAACAAATTCGACTCAGATAATCTTTGTATTTGCCTCTGTTCAAATTCAAAGTGTTACACATCTAAAATTAAATTCTTCTTCCTCACATTAATTCTACAAGAAAAGTTTCAATCATTCAAGTTTTTTAAATTGGATGACGCCATAAAAAAGGGGTCAATTTTCGCACATATCTCATATTTCAAAACAAACATTAAAAAGATACCTATCGCACACTTTAAGTAAAGGTTCGACTCAGATAATCTTCTTTATCACAAAAAGAAATAATCATAAGCATTAATTTTCAGACATTTCGAAACAAACTTCTACTACTTTCAAAAAAGTATCTCTTACTCTAAATAACAAAGGATTCGACTGAAATCAAACGTTGTCGGATCGCTGATCAACAATCTCGTACAGGCAATTGATCATGATCATACAGAACCGTTTCAGCATCGTGAAAGCATCTCGAAAGAAAGGCTTAATCGATTCGTTAATTGATTCGCATAAACACTGGGGGGAGGGAAAGAATCGCGGAAGGAAGAGAGAAAGAGAGAGAGAGAGAGAGGCATGGTACGTTCGCGTCAAGGGCACTCATCGAGGCAATTACTCGCTACTAATGAGCAACGTTGGCGGGGGCGCAATCGATAGCACGTCAAACAAGTCCAACTCCACCGACATAAGCGGAAGTTGAGTCGAACGAATGGGGAGAGAGAATAGAGAGAGAGAAACAGAGAGAGACAGTGTCTGTGTATATGAGAAGACGCATTAGATAGACGAAGAAGCGAGAAGTAAGAGAGAGAGAGAAGGAGAAAGCTTGGAGAAGCAAATGAACCGAATCTTCCCCGCAACCGTTGTCCGCTTTCATCCGCTCTGATTCCAGCTGGCATTAAACTGCACACGGGCAAATGTGATCCCCCGAAGGGGCAAGATTTAGATTGTCGCGTTGCCTCCGAATCCCGTTCAGAGGCGAGGGCCACCAGCTCGAGACAGGGGTATTAGACAAGTTGTTTGATGATCCGGCAAATTCGGACGACCATATCCCTTTTGTAATTTGACCTCTCTCCGTCAGCTTCTATCTCGAATCTTTCTCGCGCTTTCTTTCTCGTTCGTTTCTGTTCTTTTCGAGAAAGAGTTAGAATCGTTCCTTCCCTCCCCAAAGAAAGGAACGAAGAAAGGAATTGATTCTCTTCCTCGTCGATCTTCCTTCAATCGTTGCAACTGTGTCCAGCTTGTTTCCGTTCGATCGTTTGGATTTCGATCTCCTTTTAGGTTAGGTTGACGAAAGTTATATACGAGAGGAGGGGGGAAAGTATTATCTTTTCTCGAATATGAAATTGGTGTTAGGAGAGGATTCGTTGAATTTGGCATCGATCTTTTTTAGTAATTAATTATATTCATTGTAGTTGACGAAAGTTATATACGGGGGCTAAAAAGTAATACACGAGGAGGTATTATCTTTTCATCGAGGTTTCTCGAATATGAAATTGGTGTTGGAAGAGGATTCGTTGAATTTGGCATCGATCTTTTTTAGTAACCAATTATATTCATTGTAGTTGATTTGCAACTTATATACGGGGACTAAAAAGTAATACACGAAGAAATATTATCTTTTCGTCGAGGTTTTTCGAATATGAAATTGGTGTTAGGAGAGGATTCGTTGAATTTGGCATCGATCTTTTTTAGTAATTAATTATATTCATTGTAGTTGACGAAACTTATACACGGGGGCTAAAAAGTAATACACGAGGAGGTATTATCTTTTCGTTGAGGTTTCTCGAATATGAAATTGGTGTTAGGAGAGGATTCGTTGAATTTGGCATCGATCTTTTTTAGTAATTAATTATATTCATTGTAGTTGACGAAACTTATATACGGGGACTAAAAAGTAATACACGAGGAGGTATTATCTTTTCGTTGAGGTTTCTCGAATATGAAATTGGTGTTGGAAGAGGATTCGTTGAATTTAGCATCGATCTTTTTTAGTAACCAATTATATTCATTGTAGTTGACTTGCAACTTATATACGGGGACTAAAAAGTAATACACGAAGAAATATTATCTTTTCGTCGAGGTTTTTCGAATATGAAATTGGTGTTAGGAGAGGATTCGTTGAATTTGGCATCGATCTTTTTTAGTAATTAATTACATTCATTGTAGATCAGGATTATTGATATATTTGGGGAGGATTTAGAGGTTAACTCGAAATACGAAAGTTATACAAGAATATCCGACGTTTATTCGAGTTACAATCGATTGAATGGGAGAAAGAGGAAGTTAAAGAGCGAGACGTCATTTGTACAAACAGGAAATCGTAATTTTAATTTTGAATTAAATTTGTTAACACGAGCAGGTTATTTCACGAAAGGTATCGATTAAATTCGTAAGATCATATAATTTATCCATTATACGATTCCTTTGTGTTCCCTAACGTCGGATTGGCGATCTTTGTGGAGCGACTTTTCTCGCAACGCAAAAGGAAATGACGAAGAGGAGGGGAGGGATTAATTGGCGTAGCGTATAATCGAGGGACGAGAGGGGAGGAAATTAAATTATTTGCCACTTAACACGATTCCTTTGATATCCATTGGACATAGCGTCTCGTGGGCGCAAGGGGATGGTTCACCTGGCGCGATAAAAAAGGAATTTTCAAAGGAGGGAGTGTTCGATCCCTGAAAGCGACGTAAGAACCCTCGATCTTCCTTCCACGAAGAGGATAATTTTCTCCTCTCGCGGGAAGATCCAACTGCTGGATCTCTCCAATCTGTATTCAACCCGATAAACTTACTGTCAAGTTTAACGGATCTTTCATTCGAGAAAACTTCTTTCTCCCTTCCACCCTCTTCAGTCGCAACGAACAATTTCCGGCCAGTTCAATTTCGCGAATAGGAAACAATAAATTTACAAAATAAAAAAAAAAAAAGAAAAAGAAAAAAGTTTACTCTTTCCACCGTGAAGCGCGAGCAAGTCGAGCAACTTGGAGGAAATAAGTTAATTCCTTCACGAAACTTTTACAGTTTTTCTTAATTAATTAAAGTGCTCTTAATATGCATAGATAAAATCTTTTCATCGTTGCATCTCTTGCAACTGATTAAATACTGCAATCGCGCATCGCTAATTATACCGTAATCCCTTAATTCACGCTTTACCAACATCCGATAAGGACACGATTATTCTCTCTTCCGTACCGATTGAATAAATAACATATATATATACATCTACGTTATTATTCAGTTTCATCGAAATTTCTTATTTTCGAAAATGCAAAGAGAAGAGATTCCTACGAATCAATTCGTTCTCTCTGGTGAAACAACAAACTTAGTTTCCTCTTGCAAATCGAATCAATCTATAAGCTTGTTTGGCCTAGTCGACTCGACGTGGATGGTTAAAGAGGAGGGAAATATCCGTACGAATTACTCGATAATAAAATCGGTCGCGGTCAGAAATTCGTTCTGCTCGAACGAATCGCCCGTGTCACTCTGGGTGATTAATTCTTCAGGAGACAGGCTCGTGACGACGACGATGAGCCAGGACGAATTTATGCGATAACAGAAATACCCGGTGATACGTTATCGAGTTTTTAATTCCGACCTTTTTAAACTCGCCTCGATGATGTATCGCGTTTTTAAATCCGAGTTTAGACACGCGAATATTCTCCGATGATATATATATATATATATATATATATATATATAGTATATATTCAAAGGCTACTCTGCAAAAGCAGAGTAGTCGGATCGCCTTCTCTCCAAAGCGGAAGCAATTTTTTCGGATTTAACGGAATGATCGCCTGATCCGTTACGTCCTTGCATGTCAAAATTTGTAACTTGGAGCTCTCACGAACGACCATCCATAATGGAATTAAGCACGCGGAAAGCTTTACCGGTGAAACCGGTTTAAAACATTGCCTCCTTCACGTGTTTGCCTTTCTTCCTCTTCTTTCAATCTTTCGATTCCATCGAGAGAATTTCCATTTTCCAGTCGTTGAGAGAGAGAGAGAGAGAGAGAGAAAGAGAAGAAAACGATTTTTTAATCCCAAAGAAAGTAAAGGAGGGCAAAAATTAGGCTACTTCTATCGCCCTCCTCTTCCTCCTCCTCCTCCTCTCCAAGAGGATCCAATGTTCTGTTTGTAAAATACGTTATTATACGTGAACACACTGGGGAGTATAAAATACTGTTTGACTAAGCTGAATTAATAGAACGGTCGAAGGGCTACTTCGTTAGGAAAGTTCTGCGAGATTACGTACAACCATTCCGAATTGTCGTGCCTATTTTAAATCCCTTACTTACGAAATTCCAATTTCGTTCTATATATATACTTTTCCAAATACAAATATATAATATATATAAGTATAATATATAAATAATAAGTATAAAATATATATAAGTATAAATATACTTTACTTTCTTACGTATGAATCAACCCTTTTTCGCATCCAATTAAATCCA
Organism: Apis laboriosa; assembly: GCF_014066325.1. Taxonomy (NCBI): domain Eukaryota; kingdom Metazoa; phylum Arthropoda; class Insecta; order Hymenoptera; family Apidae; genus Apis; species Apis laboriosa. The sequence goes on from NW_025223501.1 coordinate 4,349,904, forward strand.
TTTAATACTCCCTCTCGTGGACTGTCTCACACCCTCGAAACGAAGATTCGGGAAGGCATGCAAAGTTGAACGAGAATCATCCCTCGATAGACGCTCGTTAGAGGGGGTCTCCCCCCCGAGGAGGCTGGCCTTCTGTGACCAGACATCGATCTGGAGTATTAATAAAATAACAACAGCGTGAAACTCGTGGTCGGAGAGGGGGAGGGGGGGGGAGGAGGGCGCTTTCAATTTTCTCCATTTAGGCCGTAATGAAGGAGAGACTGGAGCCCCGCGAGGGCGCGAAGAAAGCGAAGGGTGAACCGGGGCTGGGAGCAACCCCTCCAACGCCTCCATCTCCAGTCCCCTCCGCTCAGCCCCCCCCCCCCTGACGAGGGGGCTCACAGCCTTCAGGAGTTTCTGAGCGCGGTGTTTCGCGCGACGGAACTTATCTAATATAGCCAGGGATCCACCCTCGCGTCACCGACAAACCTGTACAGGGATCCCCATTGTGCCGCCACGCAGTCGCACTTTCGCCGAACTTGGCTCGCGTTAAGGAGAGAGGCCTGCCGGCCCCACAAAGAGGAAAGCCGTCGCGAATATAAAACAACTCTCCCTCTCTCTCTCTCTCTCTCTTTCTCTCTCTCTCTCTTTCTCTTTCTCTCCGTGAGAATATTACACGGGAGAGAATTCGAGGCGAATTTTAAGCAGATCGATCCCACGTTAATTTTTTAAGGTTAACAATGGCGGAGAGGATATTGCCTGGGTTAAAATTGTTATATTAAATTGTTTTATATTCGTTCGTTAATCAGATAATGCCTCTTTAATTTTTTAAGAGAGGTTCAAATTTGAGAGCGAAAAAGGAAATTCGTGGGGGTAGAAAAGTGAATTAATCGTGCATTTGGTGAAACACATTTGATGTTCGATTATTAATTTTCGGCTCGAACGATTTCAATTTCTCGAGAAAGGAATTCGATTAATGAGGGAAAAAAAAATTCGATCATCGATCGAAATAATCGTTGCGTGAACGCGCGATAAATTGGCACGTCTCTAGGAGGAGGGGAGAAACGAGGGGAAATTGGCTCCCTCTTCGGGGTCGACAAAGCGGAGAGAGGCGAAGAAAGGTACGTCTGTATCAAGGACTTCCTCTACGCCATCCTCTCAGGCGGTGGGTCATCTCTTTATTAGAAGCTAAATGGGGAAAATTGAAAGCGCCATATCGAAGGTTGCGCGCCGGTGTTGCTCGCCTGGTTGCCTGTGTCCGGTTGCGGTGGTCGAAAATCGAGTAGATGGCGCTCGCTCCTTTAAACGCCTTTGTTTACCAATCCCCAATTAATCATTGCACGCGATTATCTCGAGATCTCGATTGCCTCCATTCTTGGAAATCGCGTTGTATTAGGAGGAACAAGGATAACGAGGAGATATTTCGAAGAAGAGATCGTTCGACTCTAACTAAGGAGAGAGAAAAGAAATGTGAGCAAAAAGATGCGAAAAGAAATCTAATTTTTATCATAGACGAGACGAGATTTGTGAAATTTATTCGTATGGAAAATACGTTCTGGGGAGAGTTAGAGTATCCAAAAATAGGATACTTAAAAACCGTGCCATTTTTAATTGCAGCCAGGAAGAAAAATGTGGTGGGGGGGGGGGAGAGGGAGGGGAAGGGTTCAAAGGATAACAACGAGATTTTGGCATGGTTAAACGCGGCGGTTGCATAAATCCTGATAATCGCAACCCACTTTACGACCCATTACCGTTCGTTTTCCAACATTTCCGCAATTTTCCCCGCGAAATCCAGCCGGCACGACGGAAAAGGGAAAATTCTGTAAGCAATGGACCAGTTATAACGGCGACCCGATTAAATGATTATTGGTTTCGGCCGTCGGTAAAATCGGCTAAGTGAAAAACGATGTCCATTGCTTTTTTCTTCCCTCCCCTCATTACTTCCGCCCCTCCCCCCTTTTTATATCACATTTCACATTTCGGATGGAAATAAACCGAGGAAAATAATAAATTCGACGCTAAAGGACGAAGGAGAAGAGAGAATGAAATATCCGCCGGTTTACCGATCTTCTTTACCGACCGTTCGAGAAAAAGATATATATATATATATATATACGTATTTAAAACGTTTCGCGTTTAAAGTGTCTCGTTCTCCTCACGAGAGCAAGAGAGCAATCTTGAGAGGGTTGCTCGAAGAAGGGGCACCTGTACGCCTCTGACCGGTGTAATTAGTTAATTAACACGAGGACGCGCACACCTCGAGGGCCATCTAAAAATCGTGGTCGTTCGACTCTGCGCGGCCCCTCGTGTAAAAGGGCGGAACGGCGGCCTGAAAGGCGGTCTCTGAAGGCGCGAAGTGCAACCACTAGCGCACTCGAGCGCGCCTTGTTAATTCTCCATAGGCTGGTGCCCGGTTCACGGGGGTGGAACACCACCACTTGACTGCTCTCTTCACAATTCTGCTCCCCTGCCTTTTTTTCATTCTTCATCCCTGATCACTCGGCTGATTTTGATCGAGCCTGCTACGTTGTTGAAACGTGTGACGCGAAACTGTGAAATTCCCTCCCTCCTCTCCCCCCCCCCCCGAAATATCGATTCGTATTGCTTCCGTGTTTGAAGGGTTTCGGAAACGATTACGATTCAAACAGTCGACTCGATATCGATCTTTACCCCTTTTCGTACAGTGAAGGATTCGTATTCCTTTATTATCGACCGATATTCCGAGCTATTCGAGTCGAGGGTGTTCGTTGTATTTTTTATTAAAGATCCGACTCTCGAGTGCTCTTCTATTGTTATTCTAACAACGAGTTACAGCCAGCCATGAATATACGAGCAAGTAAATAGAATTCGATATGATATTGTTTAAAAAAAAGTTATTTATATATATATATATATATCGAAAGTTTCGTTGTATTCGCTACGTTCAAAGGTAGAAATCTTTTCCGCGATTGCGTATCGATTCCGAGAAGCATTCGCAATTATTTAAGCTCGATCGAAAATCCAAATAAGCCTCGCGTCAAAATATTTGCATTGGATAAAAAACGTAACTCGTTACCCCCGCAGCAGGAAAGCAATTTCACTGTAACAACAAACCTTGCCGGGATAAAATTACCTCTTTCATTCGGTCTCACGGAGAGAAAGAACAGTCCGTTGAAATTCTATAACGCGACTGGAGGAAAAAAAATCCCCACGTCTCTCTCTCTCTCTCTCTCTTCGAAAAAAAGAAGAGGAAAAGGAAAAAAGGAGAAACGAAACAGAAGACGAAAGGAAAATACGATTTTGCGGGACCTAAACGTTCCCGTCGAGTCGAAACGAACGGTTGTTGAATCGCGCGCGTTCGCGCAAGCGTGCGGTGTACAAAGAATCCGAAAAGTTTGTTTCGCTTGTTTAGAATATTTCACGAAAGAGAGAGAGAGAGAGAGAGAGAGAGAGAGAGGAAGAGAGGAAGAGAGAAGGCAGATCTCGACTCGGACCGCGAAGGCAGGAATTAAATGCGGCGGGCGACCATCCTCGTTTCCCTCCCCTTGCTCTCCCCACCCTCACACCGTCCCTCTCCGCACAGTCGGACTTTCTTTCTCCGCCACGGCTCTCGTATTTAGGAAATTGCTAGCTCGGCTGCTCGAGTAATCGAGTGTTATTTTAAGAGCGAGAGCAATTAACGCTCTCACCGGTTACCCATGCAGCGAGCGTAATTCTCTCAGGGGGATCCGCGAATATTTTTAACCGGTTGGGTATAAGGGGGGGAGGGGGGAAGGGAGAGGAGGACGAGATACGAATTTCTCGGGAATCTTGTTGCAGAGATAGACGTATGTACGTATTTTTATGCTTTTTCTTTTTCTTTTTTTTTTTTTCTTTTTTTTTCGCTATGCTATCTTTTCGTTCTTTGTATATTTGATGTTCAGGAAAAACAAAAAAACAATTTCTTTCGGTGTTGTTTCATCGTTGAAATATACGGTCGAATTTTGTTTGAAATTCGCTTTAGTTTGCTTCGAGCGGATCTTCGTCCTTCTTTTTTTTTTTTCACTCGACTCGTTTCGAGTGTATGTAAAGTTTTAATAAATTTAAAACTTTCGTATTTTGATAATTTTCCTCCCCTCGTTTTTTCGTTCGTCAAGAATTCGTTGCGAAATGGGGGAAATTAAAGATTAGGAAATTGTTGAGACAATTACAAATTACAGAGCAGCGATTTTAAAGTAAAGTAAAGCATCCTGAAAATTTTCTCGTTTTTTGATTTCAATACGGTAGGTAATTATTTCCCTAAAATTGATATTAATCTAATATTAACTTAATATAACTTATCAAACATCTAACGTCAATTTTGATCTAGTTCACTCGGGGAATAACCTAACTTTCCTATTAGCCCAATATATATATATATATACTCGGTTAGTTCTAACCAAGTATAATCAAACGTCGATTCTCTGTCTATCTATCTTTTTTTAGAAAAAAATTCCTGTTGTTTAACATTTTGAAAGTAATTTTGAGAGTAATATTAATGCAAATGAACGGGATTCATCAGGTCAACTCTGATCCGATCTAAGAATCTTGTCGCAGTTTAGACTGACCCCGTGGTTTAACCTAAGCCACGTTTAATGCACTACAACCTGAAATCAATTGTTAATAATTTTGATCCAATCTAAGCTTAACTAGACTTAGTCAAATCCAACATTTATACTGACATTGTTCTCATACTCCAATTCTGATGGTAACCTAATTTTAACCTAGTTTAAGTTTAACTTTAACCTAATTCTCGCCTATATTAGATTTGTTGCTACGATTTTCTGATCTCTCTCTCTCTCTCTCTCTCTCTCTCTCTCTTGTGACGACTAAGTGAAATAATTATTAAAACGTTCGAATTTTTAGTAAACTCTTCAATTTTAATGTGATTTTTTTCATTTTATACGAATAATCAAAAGAAGAAATTATACTTTTTATTTGCAAACGTACGATTGTTGCTACATTTTGAATCATTTCTCTAAAATTAAAAGTTATTTTCTAAAATATGTTCCCTATTTTCACAGGTTTTTCTATATTTCTTCTAAAGATTTTTTCGAATAAAAAAGGTGTAAAAAAGAAAAAAGTGCAAATTTTTTTTAATGGATAAATCACGCGTAATGTTTCACTATTAAAAATTAGATACGTTTGATAAAATTGTTGTAAGCAACGTAGGTTGGAGGGGGAAGGGTTAACATTGAATTTTCCTGCGGATGAAATTCGCTCATGCTAATTGGCCCGCGAAACAACGGCGTTGCGTCAGAAATAACATTCGACTAATCTAAATTCTAATTTCCTCCTAATTAGCATGTAGTTTCTAGAAGCTTTCACCCCTTCCCTCCCCCTCCCCAGCATTATTGCATTAGTCACGTGTCTGGTGAATGTCATATTACCTTGCTTCGTGCCGTAAGATTACCCGATATCAGATCGCATAACGCGGGAAAGGGAACGTGAGCCACTAGGAATTGCGATAGCAGAGTCATCTGGGGATCCCTAGATTGGATATCGTCATAAGATGCCGCTCCGCTTGATGGCTATATCCATCCATTTTGGAGAGAGATTTTTTTTTTATTTGCTCGAGTTTCTCAACAAACTCTTAGTTTTTGGATTCGTCGATGATAAAAATATCATCCAGAAGGATAGATAAGAGATTTAGTTGAAACCGACTAATCTTAAATATTACTTCAAAAATTACGGACAAAAGTATACATCGTGGATCAAAGTAATTTTTCAAATTATTCTCTCTCTCAAAAAAAAAAAAAAAGAAAAGCAAATAGAGCCTCGTTCCCGGCTAAATTAATTAAATCTCGTTCGATTAATTTTCTTCGACGAATTCCTGATCGTTGCGTTTCATTGCACGTGATCAGGCACACAAGATGGACAAGGAAAAGAAAGCAAAAGAAAGAAAGAGAGAAGGGTCGATGTACAGAGTACGTAAACAAATTTAAATTGTTGCAAACAAACAATTCGAACAAATTCGAAATGGAATAAAAATTAACCGATTCCCGTCTCTCCCTGCTCGAGATTTCGAATTTACGGAATTATCGCTTGGCGCCCGTTTCGGTCAGGAGTTTCAATTTCAACGGGCGGTCGGTCGAAATAATTTCATCGTTAATTTGACCGCCACCCGGCCCGTTTTATTGCCTCGTATCACACCGCAGGGTTGTGAACACGGGTGTAAAAGTGTGGCGGAACGTGTGTCCGTTTCGCACGCTAGCAGGTGACAGCACGCGACATTAGGCCAGGAATGCTCGGGCCCGAGAACCGTTTGCTTAGTCACAGGAAGCTTGCTCCATCGAGCGGAAGTGTTCGATAGAACGCCCCTGACGCTTCCCATCCTTGATGCGATTTTACGAAATCGTCGAGGAAATTATTTGGAAATTAGAACGCTTTGTTCTCGTGTTAATAAATGTTGAATGTTTAATTTTATAATTTTATAATTTTATAATTTTACGATAGAAGAGAGTGAATTTGAAGTTGCGTAATTTTTTAGCTGGAATATATTCTTAGGTCAACGAATCTTGGTGGTAAACAGGATTTTCAACATGCGTTGCACGCGGCAATAAATTTTTAATTCCATCCGCATTCGCACGTGAGTATGGCATGTTCAGCTGCCAGATTATGATCGCCTGTTCCTGATTCTGTTGTTGGCGCACCCGCCCACATGGTATGCCCCGCCAGGACAGTTTGCAAACGATTCCATTTCTTCCATCCTCTTCGTCGACTGTTCTTCCTTACGAATTCAGCGAAGAGAAATAATAATAAGAATTGTGAAATTCAAGAAAAGATAATAAAAGCAAACTAACTCTACGAATCTAATCTTGTAAAAGTTTTCCATCTACCATATTGAGAAAAATAAGTTTCATGGCGGTTTATTTCTTATATTTCGAATTTTTGCTTTCGTTAATGAATTAATCGTTAATAAGAATTGTGGAAAAGATAATAAAAGAAAGCTAACTCTACAAATCTTGTAGAATTTTTTCATCCATATTGAGAAAAATTCTTAAGTTTCATGACGGTTTATTTCTAATTGTTAATCGTTAATAAGAATTGTGGAAAAGATAATAAAAGAAAGCTATCTACAGATCTAATCTTGTAAAAGTTTTCCATCTACCATATTGAGAAAAATAAGTTTCATGGCGGTTTATTTGTTATACTTCGAATTGTTGCTTTCGTTAATGAATTAATCGTTAATAAGAATTGTGGAAAAGATAATAAAAGAAAGCTAACTCTACAGGTCTAATCTTGTAAAAATTTTCATCCATATTGAGAAAAATTCTTAAGTTTCATGGCGGTTTATTTCTAATTGTTAATCGTTAATAAGAATTATGGAAAAGATAATAAAAGAAAACTAACTACAGATCTAATCTTGTAAAAGTTTTCCATCTACCATATTGAGAAAAATAAGTTTCATGGCGGTTTATTTCTTATACTTCGAATTGTTGCTTTCGTTAATGAATCACTTGTTAATCGTTAATAAGAATTGTGGAAGAGATAATAAAAGAAAGCTAAGCTCTACAGATCTAATCTTGTAAAAGTTTTCATCCATATTGAGAAAAATTCTTAAGTTTCATGGTTTATTTCTTATACTTCGAATTGTTGCTTTCGTTAATGAATTAATCGTTAATAAGAATTGTGGAAAAGATAATAAAAGAAAGCTAACTCTATAAATCTTGTAGAATTTTTCCATCCATATTGAGAAAAATTCTTAAGTTTCATGACGGTTTATTTCTAATTGTTAATCGTTAATAAGAATTATGAAAAAAATAATAAAAGAAAGCTAAGCTCTACAGATCTAATCTTATAAAAGTTTTCATCCATATTGAGAAAAATTCTTAAGTTTCATGGCGGTTTATTTCTTATATTTCGAATTATTGCTTTCGTTGATGAATAATGTTAAAATTCTATGAGATAAAATGGAAAGATTCGCGGTGAACAGTTTTCCTTTTCCTTTCAAGCGTTTCCCGAAAAATGGCACGCCTCTAATTATTCTCCCCAGAAAGTTCAGGAATCGTAACAAAGTATTCAACTCAGTGAATTGAATTCGTAGAAATGGACGCGTGGAGCACATCTCCCACGCGTCGAACTTTTTCAACGAGGCCAACTTTTTTATTGATTTATTTTTTTATTTATTTTATTATAACGTAAAAGGAGGAACGTTGTAATCGTTGGCTTATAATCTCTGCCATCTGTTTGCGCGTAGAGGGCGCAAAATGTTAATCGATGGCGATGCTACTTGGATGATCATCGTGAATTTTAAGGCGAGCATTATATTTTGCATCTAGAATCAATTTTTCCTAGTGCGTTTCACTCACGATACTCGATGTTTTAAAGCTCGCGTGGCAAAATTTAAATAAATAATACATCGTGATATTGGATAATAATAACATTTAACCCTTTGCACTCCTGTTTTTTTTTTTCTAACTTAAAATGACTTCACGCACGAATCAACGTGTAAAACTTTTATATTTTAATATTTTATGAATGTTTACGTGCGAAGAAAGAAAATTTGTCGGATGTTAAAGTCGTTGTTTTCTGCGATATTTTAATAGTAATAACGTAATCATCAACAAGATGCATCCTCGATTCGTCAGGGCAAGTATCGCGATAAAATGTCGTTCGATGTCTTTCTTATTTTATCCAGAGCAAATCTTACGATCCCAATAACGTCACATTCACCGTCTATTCTTATTTTTCATTCTATTCTCATCGCTATTTTCCTTCTATCGTCAATAACGAAATAATTTCGTTACTCGATAACGAAAAACTCAAACTCATCTTCGCTCCGACTAATTTCATTTTATCGTATTCCACGTTTACAGAACTCAAAAAAACTTTGAAAATGATATTTCTACCGCCACGACTGTCAAACTCGGACCAAACACGTAAATGAAAATGCAATTCGATCTAATTTGAGGTCTAATTTGAGATAAAAAAATCTTATTAATTAATTATTAAAATTAATTATAAAATCTTATTAATTCAGTGTTCAGTGTTCTGATAATCGAATAGATAAAGTTCATGGACGAATAATTAATCTAATTAGTTCAATAATTACTATAAAATTTATTAAAAAAGTTGGTGAATTTAATGGGACTAAATGTCTAAGAAATATTAAATAATTTTTATAAATTAAATAAATTAAGAATCTAAATCATAACGTTAATGATAAAATTATATTTAATAATAAATGTCTTGTAATTGTAAATACATATGGAATTAATCTAAATATATTTACAATTATAATATAAATTATTAATCTAATAAAAATAATAATATTTGATTGATATTTTGATTTAGAAATAATTTCATTATATATAAAATTTAATAGAGATTTAAAAATAAATAAAATTCGAGATTGAATTAATCAAAAAATAAAAATTGGTAAAAAATATGAATATTCAATTTAAAGATAAAGTTTTACACAAGATTATAAAAGAGCTCGGAGATCTATTCGCGAAGCGATATTTTAAAAAAAATGAAACGTAAATAAATATTATCGATCGAAGTGGTGGTTCAAGCGCAAACGGTTAATACACCATTTCTCAATCCCCATTAATCAATGGTTGAAAGAATTTGTTTCAATTTGAACGAGAACACTCGCTTTATCGATCGAGGAAAGCGGTCGCAATTCCGCGCAGGGACGTGATTATTCGTTGTTTCACGTTGTATTCCAGCGTTATGAATAAAAAATATGCCATCAGCCATCCGAATACCGGTGTTTATGCACTTTATCAAAGTAATAACGGATCGTTAGGGATGGCGGTGTCCCGGAGCGATTGCACGACCCGCGGGAATGCGCACGCGAGTTTTGTGCATGCGGCAAGATCTCGAGATCCGATACGAGGAAAACAGATTTTAATGCGAGCGTGCCCCGTCAAATCGCCCCTTCAAAGTTTGTTATTGAAAGCAGTTTCGATTACGTAGTTTCATTGCTATATTGCTATATATAATAAACTAACTACTCGTATCTTATCGAGGAGAGGCTGGGAAAAATCGAAAGTCTCGGTTTCCCGATTCAAATAATTCGAATTTCCCGCCTGTAATTATATACATCTTTCTAGAAAAAAGAAAAAGAAATACAGTATACGAATAACCTCGTTCCTTGAATTTTTCAACCCTTCGGCGATTTTATATTTTTATATTTTATATTTTATCGAAAATTCCGTTCAGAGAAATCCTGGAAGAGGAAGACAGGGGATCGTTGGAGGTGAAAAATCCAATTCCATATCCCTAATTAGATGTCCATTCGCTATCCTACACCCGTCACAAACCCGAAACGTTGAAACGCTGCTGCCCCTGGAACGGCGGCAACCCGGCCGGATGGCAAGTTCGGATAGGCGTTCAGCCATTCTTCAAAGAAAGAGGTCCGTAAACGGCGGCCGCCCCCTCCCTCCAGGAATTCATATATTCCCGTCTAGGCCATAACTGTAACAGCCATCTGCCGAGCTGTCAGCAGCCCGTCGCGACGCCAGACTGCTGCGAAACGCGGCCGTGACGCTTTTCCACGGGATTCAAATTGCACCCCCCGTGAGAGGGGGAGGGTGGGGGGAGAGAGAGGCCATAAAGTGTCGGGGACGTTGGTCGGTCCCCGGCAACTGGCGTGGCTTTTCCACCGTTTTATCCACCCCCGCTGCTTAACGTTTTCGAAACTTAACCGATTCCGTTCCCTCGTGTCGTGGAAGGGGACAGTCCTTTGGAATTGTCCTCTGCCCCCTCTCTCTCTCTCTCTCTCTCTCTCACTCTCTCTCCTTCCCAAGTTTTGACGAGAGTTCGAGAGGAGAAACCCTCCGAGCAGGGTTTCGTGAAAATTTGCTGCGTTTTCGACCGTTTGTCCGGCTAACTCTCGCGAGAGTTGGACCATCGTGTTTGACCATCGCCATCACCTCGAAAAGGGGGATCGATACGTTATTTCCGTTTCCCCAAGTTTCCCTCCGTGGGGAGCTTCGTTCTTTCCTCGATTGTTTTAACCCTTATCGGTTATTCCGACAGAGAGCGGATCTTGGCGGTAATTATTCAACAGAGGGTTCTGACCCTCTCCCGTACCTTCCCTTACAAACATTCGATTAATGATTAATAATTAAACGGTATTTTTCTGTGTAATGTATTCTATTTTTTTTTTCTTTTTTTATCTTTATTCTTTCGCATCTTTTGTGTATCTCTCTTCTCTTTGTGAACAACAAATATATATATATATATAATGTAAAAATCAGTTCGAATCATTATTCGCTCTTAAGAATTAAAATTTACAACAATCAATTAAAAAATTTTTCTCATTGAAAAAATTTTCTTAACAATATTTGTTGCGTTTCTTAACAATATTTTTCTATGTAATATATTTCTATTTTTTTTAACACATCTTCTGTGTATTTCTCGATGAACAGCAAATATATATATATATATAATGTAAAAATCAGTTTGAATTATCGTTTAATCATTCGTTTCTGTTTTCCAAGGATTGAATATATATATAATGTAAAAATCAATTCGAATCATCGTTCAATCATTCGTTTCTTTTTAAAATTTACAACGATCAATCAAAAAATTCCTTCCATCGAAAAGATTGTGTTCCTTAATAGTATTCTTCTGTAATGTATGCTTTTTTATTTTTTTTAACACATCTTCTGTGTATCTCTCGATGAACAACAAATGTATATATATAATGTAAAAATCAGTTCGAATCATTCGTTTCTCGCTCCCAAGGATTATTTGTCAAAAAATTCCTTCCATCCAAAAAGATTGCGTTTCTTAATAGTATTCTTCTATGTAATATATACTTTTCTATTTTTTTTAACACATCTTCTGTGTATTTCTTGATGAACAACAAATATAAGCTCTTCTATTTTTTTTAACACATCTTCTATCTCTCGATGAACAACAAATATATATATATATATATATAAAATGTAAAAATCAGTTCGAATCATCGTTCAATCATTCGTTTTTCTTTTCCAAAAATTGAATATATATATAAAAATTATATTATATATATAAATATAAAAATTAGTTCGAATCATCGTTCAATCATTCTTTCTCTCTCCCAAGGATTAAAATTTACAACGATCAATCAAAAAATTCCTTCCATCGAAAAGATTGTGTTCCTTAATAGTATTCTTCTGTAATGTATGCTTTTTTATTTTTTTTAACACGTCTTCTGTGTATCTCTCGATGAACAACAAATATATATATCATGTAAAAATCAGTTCGAATCATTATTCGCTCTTAAAATTTACAACGATCAATCAAAAAATTCTTCCCATCCAAAAAGATTGCGTTCCTTAACGATATTCTTCTTCTATGTAATATAAGCTCTTCTATTTTATTTTCTTTTTATCATTCTTTTTATCATTATTCTTGTATCTCTCGATGCACAACAAATATAAGCTCTTCTATTTTTTTTAACACATCTTCTGTGTATCTCTCAATAAACAACAAATATATATATCATGTAAAAATTAATCGAATCAATTCGAATCATTATTCGCTCTTAAGGATTAAAATTTACAACGATCATTTAAAAAATTCCTCCAAAAAGATCCAAAAAGATTGCGTTCTTTAATTATTCTACGTAATGTATGCTCTTCTATTTTTTTTTCTTTTTAACACATCTTCTGTGTATCTCTCGATGCACAACAAATATAAGCTCTTCTATTTTTTTTAACACATCTTCTGTGTATCTCTCCATAAACAACAAATATATATAATGTAAAAATCAGTTCGAATCATTATTCGCTCTTAAGGATTAAAATTTACAACGATCAATCAAAAAATTCCTCCCATCGAAAAGATTGCGTTCTTTAAAACACAACTCGATGAATCGAGATTATCACGGAAGAACAACTCTTCCCTTGCGTTTAATCAGATACCCAATTGTCAACGGACGCTCGACAAAAGCCGCAAACGTATTCCCTTCACCCTCAATTCCGACCGAAACCTTCGAACCATCCTCCTTTCCCCTCCTCCATTTCCAAGTCAAACGGAAGAAACAAGAGGTCAAACGTTTCTGCGATCGAATTATTTATTGTATCGGTCGGGATCGGTTGATACATTACAGCGGCACGGTTTATCGGTGGTGCACGTGCACGCGAACAAGGGCGGTCGTGCAGCACGCAGCCAGTTTCTGCTTCCCACCCCGTGGTGGCTTTTAAAAGGCCTCCCCCGGGGAGGGAGGGAGCGGAAGAGGCCATTTAAGCCTCGGTACCCCGACCGAGTAACACAAAGGTGCTGCGTTCAACCGGCCCCCNNNCCCCCCCCCCCCGTTGTGGTTACACGATTACGCTGGCGTAAATAGTCACTTGGCTAGGCCGCCCCTCCCCCCACCCTTTGCTCCCTCTAATCACGTTCTTCTTGCCTCGACGTCGGGGAAACTCGTTCCACGGGCCGTGTTTTTCGTTTTTCTAAGATGATGGATTGGATTGATCAATCGGTTTCGATTCCATCACCATCCACGGATTTGCACGAGTTGTTCGAGGATGATAATAGGGGTATAAGTATAAGATAATAGGGGTATAGGTGGAGAATGTAGGAATAACAGGACGATTATCGAGAAGAACGATTATTTTAACACATTTTCGATTCGAATCTCTTGCAGTTAAAATGATTTCACGCGTCACAAATTGTAATATTTTAATATTTCGTTGCATCTTTATATATGATGGAGAATGAGAATATTTGTTGAATACCTTTTTGTTAAAGCGATCCTTTGCGAAATATCGTTCGATATGTCTTTCGCCTCTGCTTTCCTTCCTCAAAATTATTCTTTATAGAATAGAAATGATTTCGATAATAATCAAATCCATTTCCTTGGTTATTATATGGATATTACAATGAAATCCATTTTCTTGGTTACAAAATTCAAAGAAAGAATAAAAATAGTATTCCTAATATCTGTCAGACTCGTACCAATGAAGATGCAAAGGTCTAATTTGAAAATTCTAGCCATTTGACAATAAAATTATTTTACGTCTCACAAAATGATATACGTTGAATGTGAATAAATTGTTGTGCAGTGGAAACAATAAATAAAAATGTACGAGTTTGACTGAATGAATATATTTAATTATACGTGATTGCGCGTATCTGTTTGCAAAACATTTGAAGTGAACATCGAAGAGAAACAAATAGATACCAACTATGAAATAGTGATATTGCTGGCAACATTCAATAATAAAACCACACATATAAAATTTCAATGAACTTTAAATTCTATAACTATCATTCTATAACTATCGATAACATCTATAAATATCATGCAAAGCTTTAAATTCTATAAATATCATCAAAGCGGTGGCCGAGTGATGGAAAGGGTTGATGATGAGAAGTGGAGGAAAAGTGGAAGGAAAAAGATATTTCATTTTCGACGGTAGAATCATTAGGAGTTGCGATATCAGGTTGTAACGGAGATGGGATATCTTCTCCACGAGTCGGATACCAGTCCTCCAGCTGGGATAATCAGAGCTGCCAATTAATAACGTTGCTACGAGTTTACTAACGAGTGGTTGGGCTATTGCGCGCCGCATTTTGGATGATAATGAACGAAACACTCGTCCTCCCCTCCCCCGGTCCATTACGAGGAACCGTTCACGTATCTACGCGGCGTTTGTTGATTTCGAGATCGATAACAGGTGATGGCGCGAATCGAAATCCGGCCTCGATAACAAGCATTCGCCGCAATATCATCGACGCGGTATGATGGATGTACTTACTCGTCCCTCTACCCCTTGTTTCCCCAATTCGATTCTTCTCTTCGATTCTATGAAATTTCCACGAAGACTCGAGAACTTGCTTCCATTCGCAATCGAGGAGCAAACCCTTCGATCCTCTCAAAATCCTTCCACTCGATCTTTTTGTCAATCGAAATTCTGCATCGACGAGTCGACCCCCGAATTTCGATCGAAACGTCCAATCGAAGTTTTGATCCATCTGATCTTTGGAATCTTTCGAGTTTCGAGGTCAATCGTGAAGGAAGAGAGCTGCTTTTAAATTATTTAAACAGAGATAGATTCTCGGTGGTCGTCCTCGCAAAAAGGGGTGCCTTCCAGGGCTGAAAGAAGGGATCCCTCTGTTTCTCATTTTTCTTCTTTCCGCTCTCTCTTCTTTTCTTCTTCTCGCGTAAGTCGACTCAACAGACACGAGCGCGGTACACAAAGCGGATCACAATGGCGCCCTCTCAACGGGGATAATAACGAATCGCGATGGCGGTGGCGTTTCAATCAGCTGATCCGACCCTTATCCTCCTATCCTCGTTACGATCGAGACAACTTTCGAATCATTGGACGCTATCTTTTAACTAAAATCACGATTTTAAGAATTTTGTCTCAACTATAAGTAAATAATATAAATAAATATATATAATGATATAATAATATAGATATATAAATAAATAAACGAAAAGAGATTTAAAGATTCATGATTATGTGAAGTTCGTAACTCTCCGATTTTTCCCTCGCTTCGAAACATTGTTGCGATAATTTCACTAACCAATTGTTTGTTGGAACGAAACATTCTCTAACATTATTAATTTTCCTCTAAGTAATAATTTTAATTATTGGGCGTGCAAAGTTTCTTCTTTCTTTCTTTCTTCTACGATCGTAATTTTTGAATTCGAACTACTTTCCCGCCATTCGAAACAATATTCTTTTTAAAAAGAGTCGCGACGAGTCTAAGTTTCCTGCAATTTTGAGCGATATAGCGTTGTTATTCTAGCTTAGGAAATTGGCTGTAGAAGTTACTGAGAAGCTACAAAAAGTAACAAAGATTTACATCCGGAAATTTTAATTTGAAAGACGAGGATCGTTCGAATGAATACCTAGAAAGTTCGACGACGATGAGTCGGAGGAATCGTTGGACTAAAATTCAACCCAAAAAAAAATAGACAGAGAGACTGGAAGCCACGAGACATCTCTCGATTTACGTAATAAAATCTTGAATTTTATTTTATATTTTATTAAATTTATCTATTTTATATTTTATTATTATATTTTATTAGAAACAAAAGGAAAGGAGTTATTTGCACAGCTAACAAAAAGACACAAGTCAGATAATTTCCGAATAATTCCGATTAAAAGAAGTAGAGAGTAGTAAAAAATAGTTTGACGAGCGAGTTTGGAAAAAAGAAAAAGGAAGCAGAGAGGGAAAGGAAACAAGCGAGGGACTAAACGTTGAGGGATGCAACGAAAATATCGAGTTAAAGGGGTGGCGAGGAATAACGAGCAAGAGGAAGGGCGAAGAGCGAGTAGTATTACAACTGATGAAAAATTGAAAAATTGGCCCTGGGAAAAATGCGATTTCGAAGAGGAGGAAAACAGGGCAGGAAAGGTAATGGGGGGGGGGGTAAAAACGAGGAAAGAGGGAGGGACAAGCACTTTCGCGCTCGAGAGTAGAGTACAGGTCAAGATTGAAAGGGAAACACAAATGATAGAATGAAAAGGAGGCGAAATTAAATTTTTGACGGAGAAAAGTCATCCGCTTTTATTTCTCCTCTTTCCAACGCGCTAATAATAATATAAATGCAGTCTGCGCTTCGACTACCAGATAGAGCTTGGGGATGAAACAGATTTAAGGGAGGGCGCCAACCCTGTTTGGTTAACTCCGTTTGATTGACGGTTGAAAGGCGTCGATGGTTGACTGGAAGCATGGAAAATTCCTTTCCTTCCACGTCGGGTGTCGGGATCGAACGTCCTTCGAATGCAAAAAATATCCCGTTAAAAGCGTTGAAAATTTTTGGAACTTTGATTTAGTTGAACAGAATTTCAAGATCCAACAAATCTACTCTTGTGACATCACACGCTACATCACTACGCTAATAATCTGAATATTCAAAACATTAAAAATTATTTTCATTGTGTTAGGATTAATCATCCAAGACTATGACTCGACTACTCGAAATACGAAATTACATTTATAAGTTAAAATAGTTATTAATTTATTACGAGAGATAAAAAGAAAAATTTTGTATCGCAAAAAATATCCCGTTAAAAGCAAAAATATCCCGTTGAAAATTTTTGGAACTTTGACTTAGTGGAACAGAATTTCAAGATCGAACAAATCTATTCTTGCGACATCACATGCTAAGGTGGAAGAGCTAATAATCTATATTCAAAACATCGTTAAAATTATTTTCATTGTGTTAGGATTAGTCATCCAAGACTATGATTGCTCAAAATACGAAATTACATTTATAAGTTAAAATCGTAGTTAATCTATTACGAGAGATAAAAAGAAAAATTTTGTATCGCATCGACACGTTAGAATTCTCTGGATTCAACGTTTTTTCTGGATCGTCGTTTTGGATCATTTTCTTTCTTGGATCAAGAAAAATGCGCGTGAAAATATTCACGAGGCTTCTTTCCACCCAACAGTGAACACCTATTCGCAAAGTGTTACGTTAGGATTAATCATTCAAGACTATGACTCGATTGCTTGAAATACGAAATTACATTTATAAGTTAAACTTAAAATAGTTATTAATCTATTACGAGAGATAAAAAGAAAAATTTTGTATCGCATCGACACGTTAGAATTCTCTGGATTAATCGTCGTTTTGGATCATCTTCTACGCGCAGAAGAGAAAAATGCGCGTGAAAATATTGCTTCATCCAACGAGGCTTCTTTCCACCCAACAGTGAACACCACCTGTCAGAATCGATCTTCGAATTCCTGATGGTTGGAACGGATGTTGGAACGATCCTTTTCTTTTTTTTTCGCCTTCAGCATTCAGCCTTCCTTTTCCAGGTCCCCTTCCTACCTTCATTCTTCGCCTTTTCACCCGACCACGTGGCCATCTTTTACTCACGGCTAACTGGTCCGGCTTCCAGCTGGCTTCCCCGCCGTTCCTTGCCCGTTCACAATGAAATTTTATAGAAACGGCCGCGCCCACTTTCTCATTAAAGCAATTAGTACCTGTAGCTGTAGTACAGTAGCTTGGCTTGGCTCATCCTTCGTGGCGTGTCCCTTCCTTTTTTTCCCCTTTTTTCTTTTTTCCTTCCTTGTTCGCGCTCCACCCCCTGCTTTTTCTCATCCCCCGCCACGAAGGGGGAAAATTAAACGGGAATTTTCTCGCGAGAAAGGAGGATGGAAGAGACGATGGCGTGTCGTGTATTAATCCATCGTGGATCATCGTGTCGCTGCGAGGTCGAGATTAGCAGCTCCTTCGAGGATACGGTTGAAACGTAGCCGAGATTTCTGCGCTGTTAAGCGCAGATCAAGTATTCGTGTCTTTTTTTCTTTTTTCAATGTGACACGAGTGATTCTACTGTCTCGCGTTGTTAATCCGTTTCTCGTTTATTTCACGTATGGAAGGAAGGAGAGATAAGAGAAAATTAGATCGAAGACGAAGAATTGTAGATATAGGCATCGATCGAGATATGTATTTTTAATTTGTATTTATTTTAATTTTTTTTTTATTTTAATTTTTTTTTTTTCATCTGGCACGAGTGACTATCAATGTTTCTCAAGTTACATGGAAGGAAGGAAAAAATAAATTAGATCGAAGACAAAAAATTGCAGATATGGGCATCGATCGAAGTATGTATTTTTAATTTGTATTTAATTGTATTTAATTTTTTTTTTTCATCTAGTATCACTGTTTCTCGTATGGAACGAAGGAAAGTCTGATAAGAATAAATTAGATCGAAAACAAAAAATTGCAGATATAGGCATCGATCGAGATATGTATTTTTAATTTGTATTTATTTTAATTTTTTTTTTTTCATCTGAGTGACGAGTGACTATCAATGTTTCTCAAGTTTCATGGAAGGAAGGAAAAAATAAATTAGATCGAAGACGAAAAATTGCAGATATAGGCATCGATCGAGATATTTTTAATTTGTATTTATTTTAATTTTTTTTTTCATATGGTACCACTGTCTCTCTTATGGAAGGAAAAAAAGTCTGATAAGAATAAATTAATATATTTATTTCGATATTTGATAGAATTAGCACTTGTTATTTTTTACAACGAGATGCCAATTAAATTTCTTCCTTCAAGTGTGTTGATAGCGTGCGATGGAAAAATGATCGATAAAATTTTGAGTAACTCCGCGCGAACAAATTTTCTGTCAAACTTTAGCCGGTTAATAGCGTTAAACTTTAGTCAACTGGAATTATTTATCAAATTGAAAGCAGCTTATCGACGTTAAATTTTAAACTACGAGTTTAGCTAGGACGAATCGTTGTAAGGTTGGAAAATAAAATTGAAAAAAATTATTTCAAAACGAGATGATAATCAAAAGAGATGATAATTGTGCTCTTACGAATCTCGACTTACTTACTCTTTTAAAGTATTTTTTAAAAACTCTAGAAAAAAAATTTTTCTTTTTCAATTCCTCGAAATCGTATTTTACATTTGAAAATTGTTTGAAAAAAAAAATTTCAGTAATTTAGAAACGCAAACACGTGGCCTCCGCTACTTTCGCGTTGGCCTGTCAACGCAATTAAAAATATGAATTCAACCACACGGGAGAAGGAAGGAGGGGGAGCATGATTTTAAACAGGGGGCTAACACGTACGCAGATGCAAAAATTACTAGGATTCATAGCGGCGTAATTATGCATCCGACCAAAGTTACACGTTTTTCAACGGAGACCAGTTGACCCGTTTTCGTTTCGTTCCCACCACCACCACCATTGCACGTCCCACCACGCGTGTTATCTTCCTCGTTCCGTTGTTGCCCGTGGAACGCGTGTCCCGAAGTTTGCGCGATTTTTCATCCCCGTTCTATTGATCACTCCCTTTTAGTTCCGCGGCTTTTTTTCACTCGTTCGCCCTGCCTCGGCCGCGATTGGATTTAAAAAGAGAGGAAGAGACAGGCGAGAAAACCAATGAAACATTACGCGGTAAAAAAAAAAAAAAAAAAAAAAAAAAAAAAAAAAACGAGAAAGAGAACAAACATATCCGTCTTCCTTTCGTGAAAAATATTTACCCTGTTTTTCTTTTTCGACCAATCTTTTTTTTTTTTTTTTTTTTTTTTTAAATTATCGTTTCTTTAAAAAAGAAAAGGAAAAAAGAAATATCTTCTCGTAGTACACGAAATTATTATTATTTTATTTTGCGAAATTTATTATCGAGAAAATCGCGAAAGCGGATTGGACGAAGTCGTAGGTTCTATCCAACGACAACATCGGGGAGAGGGGTATGCCGGTCCGCTTAACCCCTTTAAAAACTGGTCTGGGCTTTGTGCTTCCCTCCCCTCCCCTCCACTCCCCTCCACTCCCCTCCTTTGTTCCCCCGCCTCGAATCATTTCGAACCGACACGTTTCCTTTGACGCTTTCCGCCTCGCTGTGTTCCGGCCACTTTGGAGACATTTGGAACGTTTACCCGGATTGTAGGTGGTTTCGTGTCGTGGTAAGACCGTGACACGAGCGGTTGTGAAAGTACTCGACGACGTTTCGGGTTGATTCTCGGTTTATCAAAGGAGGGGAGGAATCTCCCGATGAAGGATGGAGAAATTCAATTTGTCGGAGAGAGAGAGAGAGAGATGGTAAAAGTGATACAATATTTATTATTAAACTGGTTACAACGATTATAGATGATAATCTCGAGTCTTTCGACAAAAATGAATCGTTAAAAATCACTTAATTCTCTTTGTTTCAGAATTCGTAGAATGGTGTGTTGTTATGGATCCTCGTGCGCCCCACTCTGCGCCCGTCGCTATTCGATCTAAACTCGATTCAAGGGGAAGGTTTCGAAACGAGTAAGTGAATTCCCTCTTCCATACTTCGCCCGTATAGATTTCTAGATAATCGAATCGTGATCGCGTTCAAATACAAAAGTCACGCTTCCCTTCTATACGAATACGATTTACCCGATATCGTGAGCCTCGAAGTAAAACTATAATGTGACACGCGTACAAGAACTACTCTCAATGGAAGGTGCTAAGAATAAATTTTCGCTTTTTCACCATTTCTTATTCTTTTTTTACTGTCCATTTAATTTATCTAATATTTTCTAATAATTTGACAGAGACAGAGACAGAGACAGAGACAGAGAGAGACAGACACAGAGAGAGACAGAAACAGACAGAGACAGAGACAAAGACAGAGATAGAAAGAGACAAAGACAGAGAAAGAGACAGAGACAGACAAAGACAGAGACATAGACAGAGACAGAGACAAAGACAGAGATAGAGATAGAAAGAGACAGAGAAAGAGACAGAGACAGAGAGAGAAAGAGAGAGAGAGAGAGAGAGAGAGAGAGAGAGAGAGAGAGAGAGAGAGAGAGAGAGAGAGAGAGAGAGAGAAATATATAAATACAAACTTTTGCTGGTTAAAATTGATCGTCGAAATTCATCGCGCTAAAAACAACAACAACAACAACAACAACAACAAGGATTGCGCTTTGACAAAATTTGCGAGGTTATCATCAGGGCGAAAGAACGCGCTTTGCGTCGGCTGTCTACGCTCGACAGTCGCGCACAAAGGAGGATCCTTTGTGTCTGGTCATTTTTGCCGCGGCCGCGTTTCGTCCATCCGATCGCTGCGCGTTTCGACGAGTCGCAAAAAAGGCCGATTGACCTTGAAAGAAACGGTCCCATTGCCACCCGTTTGGAAGGGAATCGTTTCGCGCCGGTTGAAGAAAATCCGCTTTCCTTTGCATCTCCTCTTCGACCTGCTCCGTCTTATCGCCCCCTCTTCGAGAAGGCGTTATCGGTCAACTGCCCCGTCTTTCCTTCTCTGCTCCCCCCCTCCCCCTCCTCCTCCCTTGCTTTCTTATTTCCACTTCCTTCCAAACTCTCTTTTTCCAAACTTGCTCGTTTCCTCGAACAATAGGGGACGTCTTCCCCTAGACTAGACTGTGAAGTTTCTGACAAATATTGTCCAAATATCTCACGATGTATAACGCGAGTCATATTCGAAAAGTTGTGTAACAATTGTAACAATACTCGTTTCTTTTCCAATTTGTCAATTTGTCATCAGACGAATTTACGTAGAGACAAGCTAGAAAAGATAGCTTTTGCAGGGACGATCAACGTTTATGTAAAACGTACTCTCTCTCTCTCTTTGATTATTGTTCAAACTATTTCTTTTTTAATACAATTCGCCACAATGCAACAGCTGTTGCGCGAATATTTTCCACGAAAATACACAAATACAATTATTTGACTATTTATGAACGATCTTTGCAGGAATTTGGAAAGATATTCCGCAGGGTGTAATGAAACTATTAAATTGTTATAAAAGTAATTAAAAAATAATTTATTATAAAAACTATTTTGAATGTAAAATTTTAAAACATTCTGTGCAAAGCTGAGATTTGGACAAAAAGTTGTTGTCTTTTTTAAATTTCTTCGTGCGTTTGATCGGCCCGTTTGTCGTCTTTTATCCGAATAACATAATTTGCATACCAGTCTAATACTCAGAATTATTTTTCCGAACGGCGATATTATGTTTTGACAAGGTTCTGTTGTATTTTCAGATAATCCTAACAATTTTGCAGCTAATAATTCTCTAAATCTTCTAATTTTGGGGTATCACGAGTCTCATGGTGACACGACAATTAGGTAGTTTATGAATATATCATGCTCTGTTCATTGGACACTATGAGAATTTATATACAATCCACAACTAAAAAGTACATTTGTTACGACTAGTCGAAGGGCATTCACATTATCCAAATTATAATCCAAATTATCCAAATTAAATTATCCAAAATATACTATATAAATACTACTATTCAATACTATTATCAATACAATTACTATTATCAATACTTTTTATCACGGACGCGAACAGTAATGATGGAAACAAACGCAATAGACATCACTTTTGCGACCATCAGACTCGCATTACTAAAATATCAACAAAAGTAATGAAATACACTTGACACAGCATGGCCTGAAAGAGATTTCGTTAGAAACACGCGTGGCAGTCACCTCTGGATGGGATGGAAAACGAATGGTTGAAACAAATAACAACAGTTGGCCGCTTCTTCCATCCAGAAATGGAAGACTAAGCGACATGGGCCCGTATCGAGTAGCCGGGACTATAATCAAGTCCCAACCCCTGCTCTAATTAACCAACTAATCCGCGAGTTAGAATTATTGGACAGAGAGAGAGAGAGAGAGAGAGAGAGAGAGAGAGAGAGAGAGAGAGAGAGAGACGCAGCGCCCTAATGTGTGTACGTCTACACGCGTGTAGAAAGAAGTTGGAGAGGTGTCGTCTGGCGTCCTGCCAACCATCCGTTTCCGTTCTCGTTCCTGTGGGAGCCGCCGACAGGAATTCACCGCGTTCAGACGTTGCCGAGGGGGAAACTCTTTGAAAATTCTTGCAACCACCGATGTAAGCCTGCCTTCCTCCTCCTCCTCCTCCTCGTTTTGTTTATTAATATATTTATAATCATATATAAAATAATATTAATATAAAATATTTATATTATATTTATTAATATATCGTGTGTATATATGTGTGTATACATAGGCGAGCCAGGATAGTTATTTCCGGGAGGAAAGTTGTCGAGTCTCGTCCGCGCGGCAGTTAACGAAATGGCATCGAACAGGGAGTTTTGCTTGCTTACTTGAAAATTGGGGGCGGATCTCTCGGGGAATTGCGCTGGCTCGGTAGGATAAGCCAGATTTGGGGCAGCGTAGTGATAAAGGAGCATATGTGTTGAATTTCTTTATGAAATGGAAATGATTGTTCACCCCTTTTTTATACGGATGATTTAGGAATTTAAGGACGAGGAAGGAAGGAACGATTATCCTTTCGTCGATTGAGAAGTCTGTTTGTTGTCGTTTCCTTTGAGTTGTTGTCCGCTATCAAGTTGAAAGGGAGTTGGTCGAAGCGAGACTCGAACGAGATGCGGGGGAGTAACGCGGTTAATTCAGGTTCGTTTTAAGGAGGGACGATAAGGATGGGGGGTGGGGCGATAATACGTCTTTCCTGTCACGTAGCGGCCGATGGCATTATGATAATGCCGCGAATAAGAAGGATTCGGGAAAGGAAATGTGAACGATGAGTGAAGTGGCAGAGAGCAGGGGCGTAACTTTGCGCGCCCCTTCCGGGAATCTAATAGAAATTCGATTTTTCGTTTCGTCTCGAGTCGCGCTCGAATTTCTTCGGTTTAAACTTGAAAAAGGAAAGGAAGGAAGGAAGGAAGGAAGGAAGGAAGGAAGGAAGTTTCTTCGAATAAAGTTATAGGTCGAGTCGAGGAGAATTAAGTAATTTAAAAGGGGAATCGGTCGAGGCACGTTGCTCGGTGATTATCGATAACCAAACAATAGCTTCGTGGCTTTTCGGTTTATCGGAATTTTTTTATTTTCTTTTCTTTTCTTTTTTTTTTTTTCTTTTTTCCCCGCTTTTATTGGCAATTTATGGTTCGATTCGAAGTTTATTTGGTTAGGTTTCGAGCTGTTCAGGGGAAAGGAAATTGCGATCCTTTTTCTCGGATTAATACTTGGGAACAAGATTGATTATTTCTCAATACGATAGATACAATAGATTTTTTTTTTTTTACGTGAAATTAATTAATTAATCACAATAGAAATATTTGTAAATAATCGATTTCATCTTCTCGATAATTTTATTCCTTTTTCTGCCTGCAATTTTTATCTCCATTTCGATACAAACTATTCGAAAAAGATGGCTGTTTTCGTAATGTGAGATTTCAAAAAAAAAAAAAAAAAGAAAAGAAACAATTTCCTAAAACTATCTTTCCCAACTTAAAATCGAACAAAATGTAAAATTTGAAATTGCATTGTTTAGAATGAAAAATTGTTGGTCAAAAAAAAAAAAAAAGAAAGAAAGAAAAAAGGAAAATAGGGGAAGATTTGTTCGGTTTCGATTGAAAAATTGTAATAAAAATATTTCACGAAAGAGATAGAACAATGAAAGAAAGAATGGTAAAATAGCGTGCATCAAAATATAAACTCAATTTCGAGAAGAATAGACTTGCTGGTTATTTTGGTTCTCAATTACAGAACGGTTAGCACAATTTTACGCTTGTTTCCATTGTTGTTGAAAATTGGTGTGGTAGATAAAAAAAAAAGGGGGGGGGGAAAGAGTTCGATCGAACTTGTTTTAATGGAAAAAATTATTCTTACATGGATTAATTTATCCAATCTAATCTAATTCTGCTTCGATACTATTCTATATCGTTGTGATATTGATCCAAAAGATAAAATTTCGAAATATAAATTTCGTGGAAATATTCGTGCGATTCACGGAATCACCAAGTCGATTGAAAGTTATAGAGAACATCCTTCTCGCAGTTCCTCCGGCGAAAAGAAAACCGGTTAGAATCTCGACTATTCCCAAACGTATACGTCTTCTTCTTCTATACTTTGAGATCTCTTGATATCACCATAATTATCAAAATATTTAATCATCCGAGTCGGTGGTTATTCTCTCTCTCTCTCTCCCGTCTTCGTCTTCACTGTTACTTTGCAGTCGTCTTTTGAAAAGTCGACTTATCTTCTACATCGGTATTCACGCTTTGATCATCCAGCGAACCCGAAGATAGTCTTCATTCCCTCGTCAAGTAAAATATGGATTCGAAATAGCGACGAAATCTTGATCCCGGAGTTCCAGTAATTTAGATTCAAAACTTTGCCCCGAGTTGATTTAACCCAATTGAACTTGCCCCTTAAACGATTCCAATTTGCCACATGGCGCTACGTAAAAAGCGCCATTCATCCATCCTCTCCGCATCGATCATCGTTAACGATCTTAAAAGTGGATAGAATGTGAGAAAAAGAATTATCGAAATTAATCTTTCCAATTTTTTAACTCGCAATTTTGATTCAACTCTCGGTTTTTAACAATTATTTTAATACTTGTAACCATAAGATCACAATTGATCTCGATTGACATTTCCAAAAAAAGGAACAGAGGATCGCTCGATGCGGCAATCTCGATTTTCTTCGATTTCTTTCGATTTAGGTTTTAATTGTCAAAATTAATCTTTCCAATTTTTTAATTCGCAGTTTTGATTGAAATCTCGATTTTTAACATTTTAATACTTACAAACATAAAATTACATTGATTTTAATTGATATTTGCAACGAAGGAGCAGAGGATCGCTCGATGTGGCAATTTCGATTTCCTTCGATCGTTTAGGTCTTAATTAATCTTTCCAACTTCTTAACTCGCAATTTTGATTGAACTCTTTTTTTAACATTTTAATACTTATTATTAACTACTCATTTTAATACTTACAAACGTAAAATTACATACTTGATCTTAATTGACATTTGCAAGGGAGCAGTGGATCGCTCGATGCAGCAATCTCGATTTCCTTCGATCGTTTAGGATGTCTTAATTGTCAAAATTAATCTTTCGAACTTCTTTAGTTCGCAATTTTGATTGATCGCTATTTTTAACAACTATTTTAATACTTATAAAGCAAACGAAGGAATAAAGGATCGCTCGTTGCATTAACAGTCACCTCGAATTCCTTTGCTTCTTTTTAACTCTTAGTTTCGATTGAACTCGCTATTTTCAATATTTATTTTAATACTTACAACTACATAAGATCACACACTTGATCTCAATTGTCACTTGCAAACAAAGGAGCAGATTCTCGATGCAATAGTCACTTGGAATTTCTTCGCTCTCTGGATCATTTTAATTATCAAAATTAATCTTTCCAACTTTCTTAAAAAATTCGCAGTTTCGATTGAATTCTTCGATTGAAGTCTTCGATTGAACGTTATTTTCAATCCCTATTTTAATATTCACAAACATATAAGATCACACGCTCGATCTCGATCGACAATTGCGAATAAAAGAGCAGAAGATTAACAGTCACCTCGATTTCCTTCATTCCATTTCTAACTCTTAGTTTCGATTGAACTCGCTACTTTCAACGCCTATTTTAATATCCACAAACATATAAAATCGCATTACTCGATCTCGATCGACAATTGCCAACGAAAGAATAGATCGCATTAACAATCACCTCGATTTCCTTCGTTCCTTTTTTAACTTTCAGTTTTGATTGAACTCGCCATTTTTAACAATTTTTAACATTTTAATTTTAACACCTTAATTTAACTACAAACATAAGATTACACTTGATCTCGATCGAAAATTGCGAATAAAAGAGCAGAGGATCGCTCGTTAACAGTCACCTCGATTTCCATTTCATTCCATTTCTAACTCTTAGTTTTCGATTGAACTCGCTACTTTCAACGTCTATTTTAATATCCACAAACATGTAAGATTACGTGCTCCATCTCGATCGACAATTATGAACGAAGGAGCAGATCATCGATGCATTAACAGTTACTTCGCTCTCTAGATTGTTTTAACTATCAAAATTAATCTTTCCAACTTTCTTAAAAAACTTTTCGACTGAATTCTTCGATTGAACGCTATTTTCAACCCCTATTTTAATATTCACAAACATATAAGATCGCATACTCGATCTCGACCGACAATTGCGAATAAAAGAGCAGAAGATTAACAATCACCTCGATTTCCATTTCATTCCATTTCTAACTCTTAGTTTCGATTGAACGCTATTTTCAACCTCTATTTTAATACCCACAAACATATAAGATCACATGCTCCATCTCGATCGACAATTATGAACGAAGGGATAGATCGTCGATGCATTAACAGTTACTTCGCTCTATAAATTGTTTTAACTATCAAAATTAATCTTTCCAACTTTCTTAAAAAACTTTTCAACTGAATTCTTCGATTGAATTCTTCGATTGAACGCTATTTTCAACCCCTATTTTAATACCCACAAACATATAAGATCGCATACTCGATCAACAAACGAAGGATGCGGCGTCTCGATTTCCTTCGCTCCCCGTGTCGTTTAGGACTGGTCTTAATTGGACAGAAAGCTAATTAGACGACGAGGGTGGCGTCCGGCGAGGACGCAATCCAAGCGAGCGAGCGAGCGAGCGAGCGAGATTTACGGCGAAGAAAAGGCCACTCTGGTAAGCGGGTGGGAGGCACAATCTCGAGGGAGGCCTTCCGGAAGATCTATGGCTCCTTCCCTGCTGCTCCACGATACAAACACCGATAACGCTCTTGTACACACCGGGTTGCAGCGGGACACCCGTTAAATGAAATTCACGGAAGAGGCAAGAATCGGATCGAAAAGTATCCGATCCGCGCGCGTGGCAGCGATCTGTTTCGAGAGCAAATCGTTCCATGCATTTTCTGCGGCGTCTATGCACGAGGATTATGTGAAAACGCAAGCCCACGGAGAGAGGGAGGGGAGGGGGAGATTATGCGAAGCGAATCGATAGAAGAGTGGGGGGGATCGTAGGAACGTTAATTCGAATTGTCAAATATTGAAGCTACCGGCCAGTTGAATATCTAGTCGAAATCTGTCGCTCGACACGGTGTAATCCTATTACAGGGGCTTACCCTTTTTCACGGTGTGCACCGTACGGGTGTCGTCACGGTTTTCGCGCCCGTTCGATCGATGAATGCTTGGAAGAGAAGAACGAAAGATCCAGTCGAATTTCTCGAAATGGCGAGAATCGAATGCTCGAGTTTTGGAAATTATCGAATTTATTCATTTCTTTTACATTTCGTCGTCATTTAAGAAATTTTCTTTCATAAGTTTATCGTTGGTTTTAAATGTATTATCATAGGCGCTTCGTTCGTTTCGTTATATCATCTTCGTGGAGGACAAGGAATGTTAATATTAAAGAGTGTTGGATCAAAGGGTGGATTGGAAAATTGCATCTCTCACATTTAAGAAATCATCGTCATTTAAGAAATTTTTTTCATAAGTTTATCATTGGTTTTAAATATATCATCATAGCTCATGATTCGTTCGTTTCGTTGTATCATCTTCGTGGAGGACAAGGAATATAGATATTAAAAGGTGTTGGATCAAAAGTGGATTGGAAAATTCTCTTACATTTCGTTGTCATTTAAGAAATTTTCTTTCATAAATTTATCATTGGTTTTAAATATGTTATAGCTCATGCTTCGTTCGTTTCGTTGTATCATGGGGGACAAGGGATGTAGATGTTGAAGGGTATTGGATCAAAGGGTGGATTGGAAAATTGAATCTCTTACATTTAAGAAATCGTCGTCATTTAAGAAATTTTTTTCATAAGTTTTTAATCATTGGTTTTAAATGCATTAGCATAGCTTCGTTCGTTTCGTTGTATCATCTTCATGGAGGATAAGGGATGTTGATGTTAAAAGATGTTGGATCAAATGGTGGATTGGAAAATTGAATCTCTTACATTTCGTCATTTAAGAAATTTTTTTCATAAGTTTATCATTGGTTTTAAATGTGTTATCATAGTTTCATTCGTTTCGTTGTATCATCTTCGTGAAGGATAAAGGATGTTGGATCAAATGGTGGATTGAAAAATTGAATATCTTATATTTAAGAAATCGTCGTCATTTAAAAAATTTTCTTTTATAAGTTTATCATTGGTTTTAAATGTATCATCATAGGTCATACTTCGTTCGTTTCGTTGTATCATGGAAGACAAGGGATGTAGATGTTAAAGGGTATTGGATCAAAGGGTGGATTGGAAAATTGAATCTCTTACAATTCGAAATTTGCATTTTTGGTGTAAACTAACAATAGGAACAACAATGCAATTTTTCAACTGCCGATATATTTCCAAAACGGCCAAACCGAGATGTACTCGCGGCAAATTCACGAATTTGTGTCGTCGATCACGGTTCCCACTTTCGAAACGAACATTATTTTCGTAAATAGAAAGAGAACCGTACTTCGAAACCTTCGATCTATCGGATGGGATGTCAACTTGTCACGACGCTTCCTGTAAACCCACGTGTACAGATCCATGTTACGCTCCTGGAAACGTTATAAATTAACCAATACAGGAAGAGGAAACTCAAGAACGTTTCACAAACTTCTCAACTGTTCACATACCCGTGTACTTTTTCCTAAACTTGGAAGAACGATTAGGTTTTTCTCTTAAGAAGCATTAAATGTATTCTTTTCTTCTTCTTCAAAATTATGTGTCGAATGAATACGAATATGGAGGAAGAAACGTTTGCAATTATGTTTTTTAATCGCGATCACGAATACGTGAAGAAATGATATACAGTTTTTTCGTACGATTCAACTTTAATTAATTAAATAATGAGAAGGAATGGATGTAATGCGATTAAAAATGAAAATGAATGAAAATAATGGAATTGAATAGAGAATATCTTAATAGTGAAATCCAGCCTATTTACTATTTCTAATAAAATTTATGAAAAATATTATTATTTTTTTTCGAAAGTAAATTTGTATTACGAGTATTACAAATTTTCCCCTCTATTCCTGCCATCTGTCTTCGTATATTTATAAAAAAAAAAAAAAAATCTTAAGGACGCTTTTCTCCTGGTCCGTGAAACCACGTTCAATTTTTCACCGACGCTCCCTGCCATTTTCGTCAAGTGTTCTTCCACGGTCGCGCTCTTGCTCCTGAAATATTGATCCCCCTCCCCAAGGCGGGAAGACGACGAGGCAGGACCAACACCGGCGAACTCGTGCAATATTTAATTATGTCAGAGAAATCTCCTAGGTAGGAGAGCGAGGATTTTCGAATCTTCCCTTTTCATCTTACTTTTCCCTACTTTTCCCAAATTGTAACCGATCGATTATCGATTTCGATGACGGATTAACCCTTTGCTCTCCAACCATGACTCTCTCCGTCACCATTGCTGCGGCAATTTAAACGACGATATATTTATTTATGTTTGATTTTTTTAGAATATCGCTTCATAAATAGGCTCCTAAGCTCTATAATCTTATGAGTAATTATCTTAAGGTAATCTTATGAGGCCATCGAACGCGCGGGTCCTGGAGTTGCTCGTTCGAGCGAAACTGGAGTGCAAAGGGTTAACCAGTCGGTCTTGTCTTGGAGCCGGATAATTAAGACGAGGAAAATACAAGTTTTTTCTTCCCTCTTCCTCTTTAATTAAGGCTTCCTTCGTGAACGATATAACGACGTATTAGATTGGCACGTATTGAAATTATTGTTTTCATATTGAATAAAAATTCGTATTATCCGATTTAAATCATCAAATTTTTAATTATGTACATTTTTTAACCAGAGTTTCAATAAATAATTTTAAGTAAATAGATAATTTTTTCTTTATATTTTTTAAAGCGTCGAATTTATAATCAATAATAATATTTATTAATATTCCAATTCCAATTTTGGAACATCTTATATATGTCTTAGCCACTGAATTTCTTAACTCTTTCCAACACTTAACTCTTGTTTCTTAGTTTTCGTCGATGACTCAACATAATCGAACAGTATTGTTTTGTACATCTTGTACAAAGTGGAGATCGATTCTATGCCAATTTCTATTCCAATTTTAAGAGATATAAATAAAAAATTCCTTCCTCTCGAAATATATATATATATATATGTACACTTTTTCGATCGATGGAAGCAAGGCCTGACGATTCTTAGACTTAGAGCGGTTTTTAAACGGATGAACGAAAGGGAAGGGAAGAAGCGTTTGACTATCGCTTACGCGATTCACAAGGCGAGCCTCGTTCGCACCTTCTCTCATGGTAATCACGGATAGGTGGGTAGGGCTAAGCAGCGGCGCACTCGAAACCGGGGACCTCCATTAGCCGCGATAGAGAGGCTGTGTTAAGAGTGTTAATGCGACTCCCGGGGCTCGTCGCTTCGCTGCCTCCGGATAGGGTCGATTTCGGACGCAAACTGTTCCTCCGATTAGCGAGCGCGAATTTCCTCCCACTTTAACGCAATTCTCTTCTCCGTACCTTTTTTTCTTTCTTTTTTTTTTGGAGGAAAAAATTTAACTTGTTCGCTGCTCGATTTGTGAAATTTGTGAAAGGGATTTGTGTATTTGTTGTATTGCAGCCTTTTCGTTTTCGTTTCGAGAGTATAGATCTCGTGGATTCGAGAAAAGGGGATGATATATAGTTTTTACGATTCAACTTTAATTAAATAATTAGAGAAGGATGCAATTAAAAATGAATGAAAATAGTGGAATCGAATAGAGAATATTATTAGTGAAATCTCTAATAAAATTTACTTGAAAAATAGTTTATTGTTTTTCGAACATAAATTGCAGAACAAACGTAGAAAACAATTTGAATCTACCAATCGTTGCGTTCCGCGATTTGTGAAATTTGTGAAAGGGATTTGTGTATTTGTTGTATTGCAGCCTTTTTCATTTCGAGAGTATAGATCTCGTGGATTCGAGAAAGGGGGATGATATATAGTTTTTACGTACGATTTTTCGAACTTTAATTAAATGAGAAGGAATGGAAGAAATTAAAAATGAATGAAAATAGTGGAATAGAGAATATCTTATTAGTGAAATCTCTAATAAAATTTACTTGATGAAAAATAGTTTATTAGTTTTTCGAACATAAATTGCAGAACAAACGTAGAAAACAATTTAAATCTACCTTTGAATTTGATCCTTCTCTGCCTCTAGAATATTGGCGCGAAACTACGAATATATAGTTTTTACGTACGATTTTTCGAACTTTAATTAAATGAGAAGGAATGGAAGCAATTAAAAATGAATGAAAATAGTGGAATATCTTATTAGTGAAATCTCTAATAAAATTTACTTGAAAAATAGTTTATTGTTTTTCGAACATAAATTGCAGAACAAACGTAGAGAACAATATGAATCTATCTTTGAATTTGATCCTTCTCTGCCTCTAGAATATTGGCGCGAAACTACGAATTGTATAGAGGGAGAGGAATAGAGAGAGAGAGAGAGAGAGAGAGAGAGAGAGAGAGAGAGAGAAAGACGAAGAAAAATCTCACTGGAAGGGATCAAATCAAATCCCCTTGAAAGTCGACGTTAAGAGAAAGCATGCTACGACGACATTAAACTCCCTAGTTTGAAAGATTAAACACTCTACGTCAAACACACTGTTCCATTGATCGGAGCCGGATGGAAATACCACTAGTGTCTGTGGTTCAAGTACAAATGGATTGCTTTCGTCATAGATCGATTGCCAAACCGACTGTCCCGTGACAATCATCCCTGGGAACAAATTTTATACCATTTCTTTTCAACAACTAGATAATAATCTCAACATAAAAAGAAAGAAAGAATATATATATATACATTAAAAAATAAACGTACATCTATTTCTAATTTATATATTATTTATCAAAAGTGTAAACGGAAATTAACTTTTACGTGTCTTCATTGTCTTATTTGTTAATTGTGTACATGTAAAGAAAAATAGAACACAATTCTTTTTCATTTCCAATTGTTCGAAAAACGTTCAAAGTATGGAATCGATCGACATTCCACAAACAAGCGTGCTACATGATGGACGATTATTCGGATTAGCCGAGCATATTCTACGGGTGGTTCTCCATCCTGAACTTGGTTTCAACTTGGCTCGGAAAAGTTGGCCGGTCGGAGCCGGCCACGAACACGGTCCGAGAGTATCAAAGGAGAAAGTTGCTCCTTTATACTTGGGGAATATCTCTTTTAACGTTGTACCAACCCCCATAAAATGTCAGGGCAGAGTTGGCAACTCGAACGACAGAATCCAGTTCATATCGGTAAATTATTCAGCCTCTTCAGAGAGCTAACCTTTAGCGTCCCCTTAGCCCATTGGGGACGCATATTGTCTCAGCTTTTTCAGCCGAATCGCTGGATAAAGCTTTCGAGTGTTCGAACCGATTCAACGAATTTTTTTCCTTTTTCGACAAAAAAATTTCTAGAATAAAAATTGTACGTAAATGATTTATTGTTTTTATACGAAGATCATTCGTTCATTGATCAATGTCTTCCTTTTTCCCCTCCGTATGATGAACTCGAGAAGCAATAGATTTCTATTTAAAAGAAATTGAATATTCTTGTTCCACGAATTAGAATTTCGGGAGACTTTAAGGCGCCGATCTTAAATCGGGCGAAAATCGAACACCTTTAAAGTTTCGTTCGTTCAACCTCGTTATATTCATTTCCTTTCTACTTAAACGCTAATATTAATTGACAACAATTGGAAGAATATTAATAAAGGACGTTGCCTTCGCAATTTGGCGCATCCATGTTTTCGTCCATCCGGCAAATTCAATCCGGCAAAATTAGAAACGACAACGAAAAGTAGAGGACTAGTTTTCCCCCTGCTTTTCCTCTTTTCTCTCTCTCTCTCTCTCTCTCTGTCTCTCTCTCTCCATTTCTGGCTTTCCGGTCAGCGTCAGATCCCGCGGGATCACGCTGCTCCCAGGCCGCTTTTTCCTTTGCCAGCCGCCCCAGCTGGTATCTTCGTCTCCATCGCTGTGTTTCTCCGCCGCTATCTGCCGCCTCCATCGAGGTGGCCCGCCGCCGCTTTTCATCCCCTTCGCTTTCTTTCCAACCGCGGCCGCCTCGATCGACGACGACGATGCCCCGGATTCTATCTTCTTCCTCCCTATTCCCCGGGACGCAGATTTGCATTCGACGCTAACGATGTTCCCTCTCGGTCGTCAACCCCCTCTCCCCCCCTCTTCCTGGGCGGCTAATTTTTTCGACGGGGAGATCGGTTTCGACCGCGTCTCTCCGAGGAGGAAGGAGAAACTTTTTTAACTCGACCACCCGCGCTCCAGATACATTATCTTTTGATAGCTCCTTTCCAACTGCTCCTCGTTGATCCGAAACAGGGGGGAAAATATTTTTACTCGTCGTTTTTTAGAAAGATTATTTATTTTTATCTCCCCTTAAAAAAAATTTCCCTCGCTTCCATCCGATCACTCTCGATTATTCTTTCTAGCTTTTTGTAGCCTTCGAATTCGCTCAGATAGAAAGGGAGACGTTGAGAGCGCGAAAACCTAGTAACATTCTCTTATTCCCGCTCCACTTTTGACCGGTTATCCCCGTATCGTTTTAGCTCCGGTTGCTCGCCTTTCCTTTTCCCCATTTTTGCCTCTCGGTCAGCGTCAGATCCCGCGGGAGGCACCCTCCTCCTTACGTCCCGCCATACTTCACGGGATAACGGAGCACGACGATGCAGCAGCATTCCCCAGCTCTCCTGGACCTCGTTCGTTCGTTCGTTCGTTCGTTCGAGTTCGTCGAAATCCTTAAGGACGTCGTTGACCTCCTTTCCCCGAAACGCGCTTCTTCACCTACCTTCTTCTCCTACAACCTACAACCTCCTCTTCTGCAACCACCTCTCCTCTCCTCTCCTCTCCTCTCCTCTCTTTTCGTACACCTACGACACTTTAGCCTCGAGGCTGCTACTCCCTCTCCCTCCCTCTCTCTCTCCCTCTCCTCTTAGCCGGACTGTGCAGATTCAATCTTGGTTCGAGCGGATCCTGTCGCCCTGGCTTGGATGGCGGATGAGCGGAGGAAGAGGTGATTCGATCTTAAGACTTGGTTTTCACAAGGGGGAGGGCCTTGTGTCGGGCCCCATCAACATAGCGGAGGGATGGTCTGTTCTTGGGAGGAGGGAGAGAGAAAACGGAATCGAAGCGCTGTCACCTCCCTTAACTCTTTCCTCTTCCTTCCTTCCTTCCTTCCTTCCTTCCTTCCTTCCACTGTGTTCGAGCTTTTAAGGGATGATCGTTATGGTGGCTGGCGTTGCACTGGCTTTTTTTCCTCCCTCTCTCTCTCTCTCTCTCTTTCTAGGTGGTACGATGTTTACGATGGCAGAGATTCGCGAAGAGATTTTTTTTTGGAGGGGATTTTAGGGGAAGAGGAGATTTCGGAATTGTTGTCGGTGATCGGATTGGATATTAAGAGTTGTCGAGGGGTTGTTTTTACCACGGGATTAATCTTCCTTCCTCCCCGATGTCTGAAGAGCTATCGAGGGAAAATTAAATCTTTTTTGAACAGTTTTTGTATTTTAATCGTATTTTTGCGTTCTGTGCAACTGTTGTCAACTGGTTTTGGAAATTGAGTTTTGTTCCCACGGATACATATTTTTCTTTCAAAATTATAATATATATTAATTAATTACTCGCTCGGTCTGTCAATTAATCAAGCATCCCTTCTCTAAGTTTCTCAAGTTTTCTTTTTTCTCTTTTGTGCATTATTACTTCCAAATATAGATTATTTATTAAAACGAAGTTTTATCCGCATCGAGACTTTGACCAATTTGCGAGCATTTTGCAGTTTCAATGAGAGGGGGGGGGGGAGGGAGGTTTGATATTGATTACTAGTCGCATTACAATATCAATCGAGGCAGTGAGCGCTATTCTCAGGTTGATTGTACATAGTATTACGATATCAATCAAAGATCTGCATACTGCTGCTATATTGATTACATATTGTGTATCGTGGTATCCAAGGGATTTCCAAACAATATTCTCACATTGATTATACGCGTATTATACGACGATGCCAATTACGATCCTCGATTGTACGCGTTTTCATATTTTTTTCTTCTTTTTTTCTTTCTTTTCTTTTTCTTTTTTTTTTTTGCGAAGCCCATTTGCGAATAATTGTCCACGATCGATCGATCGGTAATCACATGATGTATCGATCCGTATCCTCCTACGCACTTTGATTCGCAACAGATGCAAAGAAGAATCTCGATTATTTATCGAAAGCGGATCGACCAAGGGATAATAAAGTAGATATTCCAGAAATATTCCCGCCTTTTTGCATGTAAATATCCGAATGAAAGAATTCGGTTTATATGTGTGTAGAACGTGCTTCCCTTTTAAATAGATCGTTATGATATTTGATACGTGTGTTGCAGCCAAACTCGAACTCGTAACTCACAGCGAGGACGGTGAACGAAACTCAAACACAATTTTCGAGGGAAATTTCGATAAATATACCACGTTTATTTACCTCGAAATTGATATTAGATACAAATAAACGAAGGAGAGGCGATGCTAGAATGATCTCGTTCACGATATTTTTCTTCCAATTCCACGTACGATTTCGATAAAACGGATATCACGAGCTTCAAACCGACTTTCAAACCTCGATCGAGGATAATTAATTCGATCCTTCGTCCAAGGGATTCTACGTTTCGAACAAATTGGTAAAGAGGGAAGAGTCGTCTTATCGAATGCCAGGATCGTAGCGTTCATTTATCTCGCGCGCTCCACTCCGTCATCAAGGACGTTATCGTGGGATGGGTAATTCAACTAAACAAGCCCCCGATCCCGAAGCTAGTGGAGCGGCTAGTAAACAAGGGGGGTTTCGATTGGATTTCGATAAATCCTCCTAATGAATAAGTTCCATAAGTCATCGCCGGGCCGTGACGGGCGCTGAAATCGTTCGTTACGTCATTTCCGTTTGGACACGGCAACGGCTCGAATAATAAACATCGATGATCCGACCGTTGAACGCGTTGAAATACCACCGCGACGATTTTGCAAAGTTATTTATGCGAATCCCTCCGTTTATTCCCTCCTCGTTGGTATCCGGCCAGTGTACAACGTTACACAACGGTGTACACGTTACACCCTCTTGTCAACTATCGACGCTGTGAAAATTCATCGTTCTTCTCGTCTTTTGCAGAACGTGTATTCGAATCGGCCAACAATTTTCCTTTCGAATTGGATTTAAGGGATTCGATAATTTCGAGCTTTCCTTTTTAAACTCCGTTGAAAAAAAGTTTTTAAATATTCAATAATTATGCGTCATGCTAAAATTATAATCGATGATCTCTAAATAGAATCTAATACTGTGCAACGGTGTACACGTTACACCCTCTTGTCAATTATCGACGCTTTGAAAATTCATTGTTCTTCTCGTCTTTTGTAGAAAGTGTGTATATCTATACGTATTCGAATCGGCGAACAATTTTCCTTTGGATTGGATTTAAGGGATTCGATAATTTTCGAGTTTTAAAAGGTCTCCTTTGAAAGTTTTAACTTTGATCGAAGTTATTCGAACTTTTCAGCAACACGAGAAGAAAAATTTTAAATTCAATAATTATTCATATTCAATAATTCAATATTATATAATTATGCGTTGCTAAAATTATAATCGATGATTTATAAATATGTAATACTGTGCAATGGTGTACACGTTACACTCTCTTGTTAACTATCTTCTTTTTAAAGGATTCGATAATTTCGAATTCCTCTTTTAAACATTGAAAGTTTTAACCTCGATCGAAGTTATTCGAACTTTTCAGCAACATGGGAAGAAAATTTTTGAATATTCAATATTTATGCGTTGTTAAAATTATAATCAAGGATCTAACATATATATAGTATCTAAATAGTAGTTAGATAAATAATAGTTAGATAAATAGTATCTAACATTGTAGATTCGATAATTTCGAGGTCTCCTTTTAAACGTTGAAAGTTTTAACCTCGATTAAAGTTATTCGAACTTTTCAGCAACACGAGAAGAAAATTTTTGAATATTCAATATTTATTCGTTGCTAAAATTATAATCAAGGATCTATAAATAGTATCTAACACTATAGATTCGATAATTTCGTGGTACCCTTTTAAACGTTGAAAGTTTTAACCTCGATTGAAGTTATTTCAACTTTTCAGCAACATTTTTAGGAGGAAAAAAATTTTTGAATATTCAATATTTATGCGTTGCTAAAATTATAAATTAAATAGTATCTAACACTGTAGATTCGATAATTTCGAGATTCCCTTTTAAACGTTGAAAGTTTTAACCTCGATCGAACTTTTCAGCAACATGGAAAGAAAATTTTTGAATATTCAATATTTATGCGTTGCTAAAATTATAATCAGGATCTATAAATAGTATCTAACACTGTAGATTCGATAATTTCGAGCTTTCCTTTTTAAACTCTGTTGAAAAAAAATTTTTAAATATTCAATAATTATGCGTTGCTAAAATTATAAATTAAATAGTATCTGACACTGTAGATTCGATAATTTCGAGCTTTCCTTTTTAAACTCTGTTGAAAAAAAATTTTTAAATATTCAATAATTATGCGTTGCTAAAATTATAAATTAAATAGTATCTGACACTGTAGATTCGATAATTTCGAGGTCCCCTTTTAAACGTTGAAAGTTTTAACCTCGATCGAAGTTATTCGAACTTTTCAGCAACATTTTTAGGAGCAAGAAAATTTTTGAATATTCAATATTTATGCGTTGCTAAAATTATAATCAAGGATCTATAAATAGTATCTAACATTGTAGATTCGATAATTTCGGGGTCTCTTTTTAAACGTTGAAAGTTTTAACCTCGATTAAAGTTATTCGAACTTTTCAGCAACACGAGAAGAAAATTTTTGAATATTCAATATTTATGCGTTGCTAAAATTATAATGAATGATCTATAAAGAGTATCTAAAGATTAATTTACGTATTTATTTATAGATGCAATGTTGAATTTGAAAAGCAATTAGCAGTATATACATCATGTATGAAATTAGACAAATTTATTATGGGAATCGAAGAAACAGTTCGCTTCTTTAAAATTGTAACAAGATCGACAGAGATTGGGGGTAAGGATTTATAGAGCTCACACCTGGATTAATAAAGTTTCGCCGAAGAAACAGGCGGTGTTTTGAATCCGTCCAAGAGGATATTTTTGCCTTTCTTCTGGCATGCTCTCTGTTCCTTCCCTTCCTCACAAGAATTTGCCAGGGAGAGAATTTTAATCAGCCACAATCATCGCGAAAAATTGATCCATTTTTTAATTCTATTTTAATTCTAATTTATTCCAAAATCGACTCGCTCGATTTCGATTTCGAAAATCGATCCCATTCAAAATTCGAGGGATGTCAAAATTTTTTAAAAAAGCGCCCTCCCCTAATTCGTGCACAAAGGACGATGGAGAGGAATCCCCCAAAATGTAAGGAATCCCAATAACTTTTTGCCACGAGTAGCGATGGGAAGGAAGTAAACGAGTACACCCCTGTCTCCCCCGTTTCATTCAACCCCTGAACAGAGAACACAGACGAGGGCGCGATTCTCGTTCCAAGACCCAACCACCACCATCCCCGCAACTCGTCAAGTCGATGTCGCCCCAATTTGTTTCGAAACCGCCAGTTTCTCCAACGGTGGCTCCTTCGTTTCGACGAAACTGTGTGACACCGTTAGTTCTCCTCTTGCTTTCTCTTCGTGGGGAGGGGGAGAGCCACGCGTATTTTCACAGCTAGAAGAGGAACAAAAGAAGAAGAAGAAGAAAGGAACGATCAGGGGTTCGTCAAGAATTCACGATGGTCCAATGGCCTTCCACGCTGATAATTCGTTTAATTACCCCCTCCCCCCCCGAAAGAATTCGTTAAGGGTTGGAAACGATGATTGGATTCGTGATACATCCTCTTCTTCTCGAGTTGAATATTTGTTGAAAAAGCAGTTTGAATATGTATAAAGAAATATATTCGAC
This sequence comes from Apis laboriosa, assembly GCF_014066325.1. NCBI lineage: Eukaryota > Metazoa > Arthropoda > Insecta > Hymenoptera > Apidae > Apis > Apis laboriosa. Next base: position 4,390,050 of record NW_025223501.1, read on the forward strand.
GATCGAACGAATCGAGGCGTAACTCGAACGGTTGGCGACAGAAACGAAGGAAGAGAATTTTTGCACGAAGTTATCGCGAGCTTGTTTCGTTAATCAAGATTGATGACAGGTTATTGCCGACACGTACGGTGGAGGGCAGCCGGAATCCGTGAGTTTCGGCCACACCTGACTCGACGTCTTGTTCGTCGGATGTTAATTAATGCTTGCCAACATGGCGGTCTCTTTATCGGCTTTGTTATCCTAACTATTTCCATACTAAATAGCGGGAAAATACACCGCCCAACCCATTCGCGAAACCCATTCACCGATACATCTTCTCGCTTTCCTGTGTACATGTATATACATGTATTACACATATATGCGGGGAACAAAGGAATTCCGTCTGCCTGGCGTCTCAATGACGTGGAATTGATCGATCGATCGATCGATCGATCGATCGGTCGATCGAAAAGCTTGATAATCGGTGGTTAAACGATCGCCAATCTTTCATCTTCGATCCATGTTCATTATTGCAAAGCAATATTGTAATAAAATTATAATCACTCGCGGAGAATTAAAAAGTTTATTAAATCTTCGATTGATAATAAAATTATAACCACTTGCGGAGAATTAAAAAGTTTATTGAATCTCTTCGATTCTCGTCTAGTGTACGTATATGATAGAAGGAAAAGAAAGGTTTCAGATTTTCTTCTATTATAGAAAAGATGTTGTTGTAATCTTCATCTTTCTTATCCCTTTCGATTTTTTTTTTTATATTAACATTTTATTATTTTAATATTATATTATATTATATAATATTATATTTTATAAATTATATTTTATTAATTTTATAATATTACATAATATTATATTTTAATAACATTTTAATCGCGATAGCAAAACGAGTTGCGTCTCGTTCGTCGATTTCGTTCGATTATTATTGTAAAGCAAAATTGTAAAAAAATTATAATCACTTGCGGAGAATTAATAATTTATTAAATTTCTTTGATTCTCGCTTGAGCACATCTATTATACATATGATAGAAAAAAAAGAAAGGTTTTCTTCTATTATAAAAAAGATGTTGTTGTAATCTTCATCTTCGTTATCCCTTTCGATTTTTTTTTTATTTTAATATCAACATTTTAATCGCGATACCAAAAATTGTGTCTTGTTCGTCGATTTCGTTCGATTATTATTGCAAAGCAAAATTGTAAAAAAATTATAATGATTTGTGAAGAATTAAAAAGTTTATCAAATCTCGTTCTTCGATTCTCATCTATTGTACGTATATGATAGAAGGAAAAGAAAGGTTTCAGATTTTCTTCTATTATAGAAAAAATGTTATAATCTTCACCTTCGTTATCCCTTTCTATTTTTATTTTTATTTTAATATCAACATTTTAATCGCGATACCAAAACGAGTTGCATCTCGTTCGTCGATTTCGTTCAATTTTCGATCATTATTTCAAAGCAAAATTGTTATATTTCAATATTATAATAATATTATGAGCGTTACGTAACAATGACGTCAATAAATTGTTATATTTCAATCAATATTTCAAAGCAAAAAATTATAATAACTTGTGAAGAATTAAAAAGTTTATCAAATCTCGTTATTCGATTCTCATCTATTATACGTATATGATAGAAGGAAAAGAAAGGTTTCAGATTTTCTTCTATTATAGAAAAAATGTTGTAATCTTCACCTTCGTTATCCCTTTCTTTTTATTTTATTTTTTATTTTTATTTTTATATTAACAATATATTAATTATATATATATATATTATATATATATATAATTATATATTAATAATTATTTTATATTATTTTTATATTAATTAATATAATATATTATTATTTTTATTTTTATATTATTTTTATATTATTTTAATATTATTATATTTATATTTTATTTTTATTTTTATTTTAATATTAACATTTTAATCGCGATACCAAAAATTGCGTCTTGTTCGTTAAATAATCGATTTCGTTAAATTTTATCGATACACGAATAAAATTCCTCGTCGAATCGATCGCTATCATTCCATTTATCCATTTACGAATCTAATTCTGACACGTGATCGGTGTTAATTAAACGTAACGTTAATTAAACAAACGAGGAAGACGTGTCATTGTTGTGTTGCGTAACGCTCGTTGCACAATAAAGCCAATGATCCACAATTCCTATCGGGATGTTCGCACTTACCGCATACATTCTCGTGCGATGTTATAATTCGAGGGAGGGGGGAGTGGGGGGGAGGGGGGGGGGGAAGAGGGAGGGAAACGTAAATATTTCATTAATTCACGAGCATCGAATAAATCTTGACCGGCTACATGAATACGTTGACCCATATTTGCGAATCCTATTCAACGCACGGCCCTTGCATGTTCCCGCGTGCATCCGTGGAAATTTGTCGCGCGAGAGCAAACAGGATGCAGCGGCTATGCGATGCAGATTTGCGCATTGGTCGTATTTAGACGTGGCGCGTGCATTGTATAACGTAATAAAAAAATGAAAAAAGAAAAACATGGCGAGTCGCCACTTCCATTGGTGAATTTTTTTTTTCCCTCGAGATTTATCGCCTTTTCTCCTCTTCTTTTTTCTCCAAGTATCAAAGTAGTATCTCATTACACCGAGATAACGCTTCTTTGATCATTCAGTTAGAGATCGAACGAAATCGACGCTCGTTCGTTTTGTCCAGGAGAAAACAAAAATTTTTGAAAACAAAAAAAAAAAAAAAAAAAAAAAAAAAAAGAAATCCTTCGATCCCCGACATTTCAATATTTTCCTCCGGTGTTTTCCCGAAATTTAAATTACACCAGTAGAACGCGGCTTTCGATTTTGCAGAGATGTTTTTTTCATTCATTGAACCCAAAAAAAAAAAAAAAA